>NC_037687.1:55466137-55546542 GCF_003255815.1 Theropithecus gelada
TTGGGGTTCATGTAAGATGTGAGCTAGCAGCTTTGAGCTGTGTGTTGTGGACTGTGTCTCAGTGGAAGTTGGTAGGTGTAAAGAGAGGACCCTGGCCATCAGGAGAACGCAAGCAGTGTGCTCGAACCCAGTCCTCGGGGAGTAAAGAGCCATTGCTTTAAAATGCATATAGCCAAAACCATAACACCCTATTCAACAATTTCAGTAGGAGCGTGAGAGCCTATCTTATCAGCAGGGTCCTGGCTTCGAGTTGCAAAATTACCTCCTGTCGTGAAAATGTAAAAAGTTTATTTTGTTATTGCATAACCAATTAGCATACATGGATGGCCTCCCTAATTACCAGTGAATTTAGGATGAACTATACATGACATCGTGCTGTAAATTCTTCTACTTTTGGACTAGTTAAGGTGATTCTCTCTCTGTCTTTCCAATCTCTTAAGCAGATTCACTGCGATGCATGTCCTATTCTGGTTTAATTTTGTAATAAAACAGTATACTTTCTGTTCTATCATTGTGGAGTTTCTCTGGGGCTAGAGAAAGTTTTTATTTTATTATTTCACAAACACTGTCTAGAATTACCAGAATTTCACCACATTGACCAGGCTGGTTATGAACTTGTGACCTCAAGTGATCCACCTGCCTCAGCCTCCCAAAGTGCTGGGATTACAGGTGTAAGCCATCACCCCAGCCACAAATTCTCTTGTACCTGTATAGATTTCAGGCAACTAGAATCTTTGTTCCCAGGTTAAAATCCTCAAGCTTGGTCCAAATAAACTGTCTACTTATATTCATGTTGTGTCATCTGTTTTTCCATTTCTGTAAACTATTATCTAGAAGAGCAGCTTCTGTGAGGGGACCTCTCTTTCAATTGTACTTTACTTGCTGTAACACCCAAAATGCAGAGTGAGGTTAATCCCACCCAGAATCTGCACATAAGTTCTGTCCTCTGCCTGGGATTTACAAGACAGGCCAAGACTTTGGATTGAAAATGTACAGAAAACTAACTGGAGGCATTTTCTGCATTGTGAAATGTCAACACAGACATCTTGAAGCCTTCCTTTGAGAGTGTGGCTTTTTGAGCTCTTCATATCTAGTTCGGTGACCTGCTACATGTTCTACATTCTGTGAGAGGTTCTGAGAGTAAATAGAATCTGATGGCCAAATCTGTAAGTGTAAACAAGCATCTTAGGAGTGAAAGATCAAGGCCAGAAAGTATCCAGAGCCATAACCACAGCTATACCTACCGGTAAAATGCAAGACTTGAGTAGAGTATTCTTGTCCTTCCTGTTACTCAAGAGCTAGAATCAGGACAGGTGATCCAGGTTCTGGAGCTCCACCAGAGCAGTTCCATTTTTTATTTAGAATCAGCCTGTCTCTTCTGCCTGGCTTATCATTGGGCAGTCAACCCGGGGTAACTGGGAACCCTCTCACAATTACCTAGCCATCTTTGAAACATTTGAGAATGTCCAGAGCAGATTTTTATCAGGCTGACAAGAGGGGTTAATTCTACTTCTTTCTCAGTGTAAAAGAAATGAGTCATTCTGTGTTTGTTTCTCCCTCATACAAGAGATAATTTTTGTTGGTACTCAGATGACAGTTTCCCCAGTTTTCTTGTACTTGGGTGAAAAACAAAGAGGTCTGGAAACTAAAACAGATAAACTGATTGCTTTCATTTCATATTATCATTAGAAAAATAGGTAGAGCAGTTATGGGGTTCTTACCATACCAGAAACTTTTAGTCTGGACTAGTGATATGTCTTGGCTGTGTCACCACCCAAATCTCATCTTAAATTGTAACTCTCACAGTTTCTACATGTTGTGGTAGGAGCCCAGAGGGAGGTGATTAAATTATGAGGGCAGGTCTTTCCTGCACTGTTCTCATGACAGTGAATGAGTTTCACAAGATCCAATGATTTTGAAAATGGGAGTTTCCCTGTATAAGCTCTGATTTGCTTGCCACCATCCATGTAAGATATGACTTGCTTCTCCTTGCCTTCTGCCATGATTGTGAGGCCTCCCCAACCATATGGTATTGTTTAAGTCCATTAAATCTCTTTTTCTTCCCAGTCTCTGGTGCGTTTATATCAGCAGTGTGAGAACAGACTGATGCAAAAAATTTTTACCAGTACAGTGGGACATTGATGAAAAGATACCTGAAAATGCGCATGTGACTTTGGACCTGACTAACGGGCAGAGATTGGAGCAGTTTGGAGGTCTCAGAGGACAGGAAAATGTGGGAAAGTGTGGAACTCTCTAGAGACTTGTTGAATGGCTTTGATCAAAATGCTGGTAATGATATGGAAAATAAAATCCAGGCTGAAATGGTCTCAGATGGACATGAGGAACTCGCTGAGAATTGGAGCAAAGGTGACTTTTCTTGTCTTTTAGCAAAGAGACTGGTGTTATTTTGCCCCTTCCCTAGAGATTTGTGACACTTCGAACTTGAGAGAGATGATTTAGATTATCTGGCAGAAGAAATTTCTAAGCAAGGCAGGTCTCTATTGAGCTGTGGATGTCAGTCTGTGTTCTGCAGGATAGGTTTTGTTAAAGTTGTTAAGAATAATGCCTATTTTAAGAGATACCAAATGAAATTTAGAGGACAAGAGGGTAAAACTAATTATTATTCTTGGAAATGCTTGGTGATACAGGATAAAAATAAATACACCACACCCAAATACAGGATGATAGTTTTTTTGTTAGTTGGGTTTTTTAAAGCATAATACAGGAGTAGATTTATTATAGCTACTCCAAATGTTAAAGAGTGATACAATGACCACAGAGTTAAAAACTCTCGCTGTTACAAGCTGTTTATTTGACAATAATTGGTTTAGTCTACAAGTTTAAGGCAAACATATTAATGCATTTGCTTTTCTTCAGAATTCACAAAGATTACATAAAATCTGTCCCAAAACTTCTAAGAAATATTCAGTAGTTAAAAATAAGTCTGATTAAGATGCTTTTTTAGTATACATGAATGAACTAAGGCGGTATATAATGCTTTTTTAAAACAAAATTTTAAAAAATTCAATAAAGGCAATCTTTATCTTGTTTGAACAATGCATTCTGAAAAGGTTAAACTTCAGAAATTATTTAAAGGTAAATAAGATTGGCATCCATAAGGAATACTATTTATAAAATAAATGCAGTTATAGAGGCTACTTGAAAGAAGAATAAAATTTGGACTTCTGAGTATGATGAGTGCACAATAATGAACCACTGTCTTGGGGAACACAGTTCAGCATTACAGCACACAGACTGGCATCGTCTGTAGATGGCGTTGCTCCATTTTTCTCAGAAAAAGAGTAGGTCCATTTTGTCAGCTGTTTTTTATTTGTTCCCAGGGAGCATAAATGCTTAACATCATTAAGAAGACAAAAATAAAATCTGAAGGAAGGCAGCCCTTTTCAACAGGAAGGCAGAGTGTGGCTTACATGTCTTTGTTTAGCACTGCCAGGCAGTTTGGCAGCAACTCTAGTTACCTTTGCATGATTCAGTTCTAACTCTGCCAGTTCCAGTAATTTTTTCTGAATGCAGCCACACTTCTTGTCTGAAAATCTATAAGTTCTTGTTTTGCAGACTGAGATTTTTATTTTCAAATTTCTGACCACATAATTATTGGAAAGTTTTAGCCAGCAGAACATCTATATTTTTTGCTCTTGCTTTATCCAGTGCTGTTAGTATTTTCATAATAGTGACCTAGACCTTCAATACAGGAGATCCTTAGCAGCTTGAGGTCTCTTAAGTAATATTTTTAAGGGTCAAAAAGTTCGAGGGCCTCATCAACAGACACTCACGCTTCTATTTTTCTTGTTTTATCCAACATTTCTGTAACTTTGAGAAAAAACTTTCATATATCTGTAGAATCCTAAGTTCCTAAAGCATATAATGAAGAACCAATTCTATTGTAATCATCTGCAGCACTTTTGTGGGTTCTTGTCATTCTACCAGAGTTAACAGATGCATCCTTAACTCAGTTATGATATTCTAAAAGAAATGTTCATTCATGTTCAAAGAAATTATCTACATCCTTTTCTCCTGAAACAATTACTCCATCTGCTGATTTAACCATGTTTTTAAAGAAATCTTCAAGTTTCTCTTTTTATTTGTCCTCGCACACTCAAATTTTGATTATATTCCAAGAAGACATGGAAATTTAAATATTTTCTCAAAATAGGATGTGCTGTCACATGACATAGGAACACTTCATGCATCGCAACTGTCTTCTTGAATATTCCCAGATATTCAGCTTCCAGTTCCTGTTTCATCTTTGTGAATTCTTCCTTTGTCATTGACCCTTCTTCTGCAAGCTTCTGTACTTTTTCCCTTGAAGCATCAAAATCAGGTCTTGGTGGTGCTGGTGAAATGATGTAACCTGCATAGTCTTCATTTTTAACAAAGCAATCGTGATGCCAGATAAATTGCTTGTGTTGCTGAATAACAGAAAACTCATTTTGTTTAAAATTTGGCAATAAACTTTTTGTGTGAACAGTGAATTTTACTTTATCCCACTCAAAGAGCATCAGAGATGTCCACCTGCAGAGGAGGATCACTTTGAAGATCTACATTTATTGCTTTAAGTCTACAGTTCTCTTCCCGAGAGGAAGTCAGGGCCATCATCCAGGTCTTCCATCATGGCTGCTCCCCAGGATGATAGTTTGTGTAACAAACAGAGATATTGTCAGATTACGTACATCCATATAGAATAGGACATGATAGTATGCACAGCATATGCACGTAAACTCCCAAAATGTGATGTGAAGGTTGGCCTAACCAATTACACTGCAGCGTATTGTACTGGCCTGCTGCTGGCCTACAGACTCCTCAATAGGTCAAGATCTGTGACCTATGACATGGACAAGATCTGTGAAGGCCAAGTGGAGATGACTGGCAATGAATACAATGTGGAAAGCACTGATGGTCAGCCAAGTGCCTTTACCTACTATTTGGATGTAGGCCTTCCCAGAACTACCACTGGCAATAAAGTTTTTGTTCCTGAAGAGAGCAGTAGATGGAGGCTTGTTTATCCCTCACAGTACCAAACAGTTCCCTGGTTATGATTCTGAAAGCAAGAGATTTAATGCAGTAGTACACCAGAAGCACATCATAGGCCAGAATGTTGCAGATTACATGCACTACTTAGTGAAGGAAGATGAAGATGCTTACAGGAAATTGTTCTCGCAATACATAAACAAAAGCATAACTCCAGACATGAAGGAGATATATAAGAAAACTCTTGCTGCTATGTGAGAGAATCCAGTCTATGAGAAGAAGCCCAGGAAAAAAGTTAAAAAGAAGTGGAACCAGCCGGGCGCGGTGGCTCAAGCCTGTAATCCCAGCACTTTGGGAGGCCGAGATGGGCGGATCACGAGGTCAGGAGATCGAGACCATCCTGGCTAACACGGTGAAACCCCGTCTCTACTAAGAAATACAAAAAATAGCCGGGCGAGGTGGCGGGCGCCTGTAGTCCCAGCTACTCGGGAGGCTGAGGCCGGAGAATGGCGTGAACCCGGGAGGCGGAGCTTGCAGTGAGCTGAGATCCGGCCACTGCACTCCAGCCTGGGCTACAGAGCGAGACTCCGTCTCAAAAAAAAAAAAAAAGAAGTGGAACCGTCCCAAAATGTCCGTTGCTCAGAAGAAAGGTCAAGTAACTCAAAAGAAGGCAAGCTTCCTCAGAGCTTATGAGTGGGCTTCTGAGAACTAAACCAAACAATTTTTAATAGGCTTTTTCAGATGAAGAAAATAAACTTATTGACAGCAACATTTAAAAAGAAAAATTAAATTTATAAGCAGCAAAACATTCAAGAGATTACTTGGGTTCTCTTAAAGGCATTCAGTTTCAAAATGGAAACAGAGCATTAAAGTTTGGAAAATTTGCAGCCTGACAATGCAATAGAATAGAAAAGCTCATTTTTTGGAGGAGAAATATTAGCCAGCTGTGGGAAAAATGTCTCCAGGTCATGACAGAGATCTTCTCCACAGGCCCCTCCATCACAGGCCCAGAGGCCTAAAAGAAAAAGATGGCTTTATGGGTCAGGTCCAGGGCTTCCCTGCTCTGTGAAGCCTAGGGATTTGGTACCCTGTATTCCAGCCACTTCAGTCATGGCTAAAAGGGGCCAAGGTAGAGCTCAGGCTGTTGCTTCAGAGAGTGGAAGCCCCAAGCCTTGGCATCTTCTATATGGTGTTGAGACTGCGGGTTCATGGAAGTCAAGAATTGAGGTTTGGCATCCTCCACCTAGATTTCAGAGATATATGGAATGGATGTCCAGGCAGAAGGTTGCTGCAGGGGTGAAGCCCTCATGAATGAACATCTGCTAGGACAGTACAGAAAAAATGTGGGGTTGGAGCCCCCACACAGAGTCCTTACTGGGGCACTGCCTTATGGAGCTTTGAGAAGAGGGTCATTGTCCTCCAGATTCCAGAATGATAGATCCACTCACACCTTGCACCATGTGCCTGGAGAAGCCATAGACAAGCTCATGAAGGCAGCCAGGAGAGAGTCTGTATCCTGCAGAGCCACAGGGGTGAAGCTGCTCAAGACGATGGGAACCCACCTTTTGCATCAGCATGACTCAATGCAGAACATCGAGTCAGAGGAGATCATTTTGGAGCTTTAAGATTTGATGGTCTTGCTTGATTTTGGATTGCATGGGGCCAGTAGCCCCTTTGTTTTGGCCAATTTCTCCCCTATGGAATGATTGTATTTACCCAACGCTTGTACCCTCATTATATCAGGGAAGTAACTAACTTGCTTTTAATTTTACAGGCTCATAGGCAGAAGGGACGTACCTTGTTTCAGATAAGATATTGAACTGTGGACTTTTGAGTCGATGCTGAAATGAGTTAAGACTTTGGGGTACTGTTGGGAAGGTATGATTGGTTTTGCAATGCAAAGACATTAGATTTGGGAGGGGCCGGGGTGGAATGACATGGTTTGGCTGTGTCCCACCCAAATCTCATCTTGAATTGTCATTCTCACAAGTCATGGTGAAAACATGGTGGGAGATGATTCAGTTATGGGAGTGGGTCTTCCCTGCACTGTTCTCGTGATAGTGAATGAATTTCAGAATATATGATGGTTGTAAAAATGGGAGTTTTCCTGCACAAGCTCTCTCTTTGCCTCCCGCTGTCCATGTAAAATGTGACTTGCTTCTCCTTGCCTTTTGTCATGATTGTGAGGCCTCCCCAGCCACATAGAACTGTAAGTTCATTAAATCTCTTTCTCTTCCCAGTCTCCAGTATGTCTTTATCAACAGTATGAGAACAGACTAATAAAACTAGCAACTGAATAAAAGGTTGAATTATGCATCATATAGTAGGTAAATAAATGTGTGCAAAAAAATTTGGGCTTTATTTCGGCCATGTTCTTTATATTGTTGTGACTTTTGGTGTTTTTACCTGAAAGACTATTTCTGAACAGAAGAGTTGTTATTATTATTTGTATTTCTTTTACCTTGCTAAAAACACATATTCATCTTTTAATAAAATTATCCTAGGAAACCTTAAATATTTGTTTAAATGGCTTATTAGTATATGATATGAAATTGACAGGAAAGTGGCTATAAAAGGTTTAAATTACACAAACTCTGAGATACAAATTTATCTTAGGTAAGCTTAGGAAAAACAAAACTGGAAATACCCGCATTGGCATAGAGAACCAAATTCTAGCTAGGGTCCACTCCCTGTCCCAGTTCTGTTCAGATTCACCCCTTTTGAAGGTCTTATTTAGGTCTGGCCCTACCCTGAAGTCTGCTCTCACAGAACTGATTAGAAAAGATCAGTTTTGGGTGATGAATCCTGTTCCACTTTTAGAGCTGGTGCTCACAATTTTCTGAAACAGAAAAGCAATACATGAGAAATATAAAGCATGAATTTTAGAGTCTTTTTAAAATTATTAAAACCAGTGCTTGCAGAGACATTTTATTTAGCAACTTGTTTTCCATTCCTGCAGAGCTAGTAGTTGCTCCCCAAGCCACAAGAAGTAAATATAAACACAATAAAATTTCCTGTAAGTTATATTAAACTCTTCATTTCTCTATTCCTCTCATCTGTTTATGTTTAGCTTTTATTCTACACATGTTTAAAAACGGTCAATGACAGAGAAACAGAAAAAAAATCTGGGTCATTTTTCTAAATACTGGGAATTATTGAACACTTAGTATCAATACACAGGGTGTTATTAAGATTAAATTCTGTAATGTGCTATCACAGTGCCCTGCAGCATCTTATTGAGCATGTAGTACTTGAATAATAAACATTGCATTACTATATGTGTACATGTTGTTTTCTAAACGCAGACTTAAACATTGTTGCTTTCTAAATTCAAAAACAAAAAAACAAACAAAAAACATTTTTGCTTTGTTTCTTCTGTAAACTTAAAAAAAGCCAGCAAAGATTATAATACTTTAAGGTGGAGATTGGTTGTCCTTATTTATACCAAAAGTATTTGTGTTGTCACAAGAGTGCTGAGTGTAAGGAACTTGGTGCTGTGCCTGCTTGCTCTAACTAATGCTAATAATGACCCCAGGTGGAGAAACATCAGCATTGATAGGAAACTTGTTTATAACACCCATTCATGTACCCTTTCAAAACCTGCAGAATCACATTTCATAGAATAGGACCAAAATTACCAAGTGATTTGTAATCTTGTTAAAGCTGGAGAGGCAGTGCTTAAATGGTTATAAGCCCAGGCTTCTAATTAGAATCACGTGACTCTAAGTTGAGGCCAGAATCAAATATGAGGGTTCAAGATACATTTATGATGATTAATTCTCACCTTTGCATTAACGGGTGATCCCAGAACCTGTTCCGTTTGGGTTTCTTAGGAACCGGGCAGTGTGGCCCACATTTTTATTACTGTAGCAGAAATTGCTGGTGTCTGTGGCAGGGGAGGACACCTGAGGACAGGAAAGGAGAAACTTATATTTTTACATCTGTGGAGCAGCTTGTTCCTGAATCTCTTCTGTTATAAAGGACAGAAATGGGTAGAATTTTTCTGTATTGGTCCTGCCTATGAGTGTGGTAGTAGCAGGTAAAGATGTGGTGCTTACATCTTTCAAGGCATATTCTCCAGATGCAGATGTAATTTTTTTCAAAAGTCTCATCTGAGAAGAAATTCCAGAGAAAGAGGAGAAGATAATAAATGGATTTTTTTTCAGCTAAACATGCCTTGGAGTAAGAGTTGTGTCCATTCTGCCTGCTAGAATGCCATGCCTTTAGTACTTGCAAAACTTTAATTCTCTACTTGTACTTTTCCTCTTAAATGAGTTTGTTGTAACTACATTTTAAAATTCTTATAATTGTCAAGGATTTCTGAAAAATATTTCTTTCCTATGTACCAGAGCCTTCTCTACATTCTGTACTTCATGGCTTCTTATATGCCATGCAGTATTCTCACCTTGAATTTATAATCTGCATCATTAAAAAGGTTCCCTTTGTGGTTGTTGAACATGGGACGGTGTGGGTGCTCAAGATTCCTATTGGGGAAAAGCTGGGGTTCTTCATAAAAATAAAGACCATGTAATGTTGAGCTTCTGTCTCTGTTCTCCATCAGCTCTGTGTAGAAAAGGATTAAGAAAATGCTTATTTAAACAGGATGGCATTTGTTACCCAGTAAGTTCTGAAAAAAATTATTAGGAGATACTTGTTCTCCAGGGTGCTAAAGAAAGACTATTTAAAATAACTATTAACTATTAACAATTATAGAACATGGGAGACATCTATATTTTGAACTTTGCATAAAACTGATGTTTCTTTATAGTTAAATTCAGGCTATAATTTACTTTTGGAGGGCCAATATTACAACAGTGATGCTGTGTCCTGTGTGCATCTACACATCATAAAAATTGTCTTAGTCCAGTTGATATTAATAACTCAGTTGATTAATGAAGCTCTCTGACAGATTTCTTCAATATGGAGTTAATTATTTCTCTCTTCATTAGTAAGTTTCTTTATGCAGCTGATGTGCAGAAAGCATCACATTTAATCTGGCAGCTGCCCTTCTTTCTCATGTTTTCTTTGTCTTTATCTGCCTTTGGAAAATGAAAGCTCTAATCTTTGTTACAGGCCAGAAAAACTGGAAAAAAAGACCACAGACTCTTCCAATTACTCCAATTTGACAAAATAGCCTTCTTAGGCCATAAATATTGGCATCACCGGTGATCTTGGTTTTTTTGTTTGTTTGTTTGTTTTTCAGACAGAGTTTCGCTCTTGTTGCCCAGGCTGTAGTACAAGGGCACAATCTTGGCTCACCACAACCTCTGCTTCCCAGATTCAAGAGGTTTGTCTGCCTCAGCCTTCCCAAGTACCTGGAATTACAGGCATGTGCCACCATGCCTGGCTAATTTTGTGTTTTTAGTAGAGACGGGGTTTCTCCATGTTGGTCGGGCTGGTCCCAAACTCCCGACCTCAGGTGATCCGCCTGCCTCAGCCTCCCAAAGTGCTGGGATTACAGGCATGAGCTACCGCACCAAGATCCAGAAACTCAGGCTTTATTCCAGACCTTCTGTCACAGACTGCATTAACAAGATCTTCAGTTTATTGTATACATTAAAATTTGTGCAATACCTTCTAACTCAGTATGAATTTTCCATCTGAAAAGTTTACACAACTCTTTCTGTATGATGTAAATATAGCACTCAAAAATGTACATGTTACTGTTCATGTCCTACTTCATCATCTGGAAAAGTATCATATATACACTGATATTTTGGATCTTATGCCACTCTCTTTTCTCGGAGTTAGAGTATACATGAGAGAATATTTCTGTGTTGAAAGTTATTAGATAATTTCAGTCACCCCTGTAAGTAAGACCCAGTTATCTTTACTCTTATTTCACCTTGAATCAAATTTAAAATTCTGCCCATGGCCACTTGGTAAAAACGTGTGTGTGTTTATGTGTTTCAGGGAGCATTGACATTTAGAGATGTGGCCATAGAATTTTCTCTGGAGGAGTGGCAATGTCTAGACACTGAACAGCGGAATTTATATAGACATGTGATGTTAGATAACTACAGAAACCTGGTCTTCCTGGGTGAGGATAACCTTAATACACAATTGCTAATATACCTTATAAGTTTCATTTATTTTTGTAAAAATGTTATGCTTTCAGATCCCGGGTGTTTTTTTTGTTTGGTTTTGTTTTTGTTTTTGTTTTTGTTTTTTTTGTCTTCAGGATTTGTCTATGTAGAATAGAATTTCAAAATGTTTTATTTTGACCTTTACTTTCCACTTTCCTGAGCTGATTTGTTTCCTTCACTCTAGATTAGGGTTAATTTTAGAAATTTAGTTGCAACTTATTATTGCCCACATCTTAAAATTTCATTACCACCACCAATTTTTGAATTAGTACAAGGTAGTTAAATTAAGAACCTATAAAATTAAAATATTTTAAATATTTAGCAATTTTTCTTTATTTTTTAAATTTTTTTATTTTTTTGGAGACAGAGTCTCTGTCATCCAGGCTGGAGCACAATGGCATGGTCTCAGCTCACTGCAACCTCTGCCCCCTGGGTTCAAGTGATTCTCCTGCCTCGGCCTCTTGAGTAGCTGGGACTACAGGCATGTGCCACTACACTTGGCTCATTTTTTTGTATTTTTAGTAGAGACAGAGTTTCACTGTGTTGGACAGGCTGGTCTCGAACTCCTGACCTCGCTCTGATCCGCCTGCCTCAGCCTCCCAAAGTGCTGGGATTAAAGGCATGAGCCACTGTGCCCAATATATTTAGAAATTTGTTATAAATTATTATTTTGGGGTTAATTTACTAGAATATTCCATTACATTCTCTTTACTGAGAGCATTACTAAGTTGGTAATTGGAGAATATGAGCAAGATTCATGTTATTTTTCATAAAACAGGTATTGCTGTCTCAAAGCCAGACCTGATCACCTGTCTGGAGCAAGAAAAAGAGCCTTGGAATGTGAAGACACATGATATGGTAGCCAAACCCCCAGGTAGGTGAGAGTAAATACAATAGACAAGACTGATAAGAGATCTATAGTTAAAAAAAAAAAGTTTTAAAAATAATTTGGTGAAGCTGTTTTACTAAGGAAATTGTTTCTGTTTCTTTTTATTTTGCTTTAAAAAAATTTTTTTTTCCTCTCACATAGAAGCATCTTTTGCTTTATCTTTATTAAATCTCTAAAAATTCTTCCCCTTTGGTAATCTTACTTTAAGTTTACAGTGAGAGCCAAAGTCCATTTCATGGCATATAATAGACTACACAATCTGACTACTTTTCCATTGTTTCTGGAAACACACAGATATTTGCATAATTTTGAGAAACTTTATGTCGAACTATTTTTATTTTATTTATTTATTTATTTTTGAGATGGAGTCTCACACTATCGCCAGGGCCGGAGCGCAATGGTGCAATCTCGGCTCACTGCAACCTCTGCCTCCCGGATTCATGTGATTCTCCTGCCTCAGGCTCCTGAGTAGCTGGGATTACAGGCATGCACCATAACAGCCAGCTAATTAAACTATTTTTTAAGTTCTCTTTTTGCATTATGGCTGAAATGTGTGAGAGTAGTGGTTTGTTTCATTTGTTATTTATTTATTGCTAATTTTCTGCACATTCCATGCTGTTTTATTACTATAGTTTTGAAATATAGTTTGAAATTATACAGTATGATGTCCTCTTGCTATTTTTTTTCTTTCAAGATTGCTTTAGCTATTCAAAGTTTATTGTAGTTTTATGTAAATTTTAAAATCGTATTTTCTATTACCTTAAATAACTGGAATTCTGATGGGAGTTTATTGAATCTAGAGACACCTTAGATGACAAGGCACTTTAGCCTGGGCATAGTTGCTCACACCTGTAATCCCAACACTTTTGGGAGGCCAAGGCGGGCGGATCATGAAGTCAGGAGTTCAAGACCAGCCTGGCCAACATAGTGAAACCCTGTCTCTACTAAAACTACAAAAAATTAGCCAGACGTTGTGACAGGCACCTGTAATCCAAGCTACTTGGGATGCTGAGACAGGAGATTTGCTTGAATCCAGGAAATGTAGATGGCAGTGAGCCAAGACTGTGCCACTGCACTTGATCCTGGGCAAGAGAGCAAGACTCTTGTCAAAAAGTAAAAATAAAAAATAAGGCACTTTAGTAGTATTTATTCTTTCAATTAATAGACAAAATATTTTTAAATTTATTTGTGTCTTCTCTAATTTTTTTAATTGATATATCTTTCATTTAAAATATTTTTTAGTTCCTTGATTAAATTTGTTCTCAGAAATTTATTTTAGTGCTATTGTAAATAAGGTTGCTTTCTTTCTGTATTTTATCAGATAGTTTGTTTTAAGTGTTTGGAACCATAATGTATACTTGTATGTTAATTTTCTATTTGCTAATTTATTGAGTGTAATTATAACTTTAATCAGGTTTTAATGTACTGTTTATGGTTTTTTATATATAAAGTCAAATGCTCTATAAACAGCAACTTCTTACTTGTCTTCAATTTCAGTGACTTTAAAACTTTATTTTGACTAATTTTTCTGCCACATACCTTCAGTGCTATATTTAAGTAGAAGCATTGAGAATGGGCACAATACAGTTTTGCATTGGTCTCTGTGAATTTTAAGAAGCAAACACCTGTTCAAGTTTTTATAAACTGGCTTTAAGATGTAAAGATATTATTTTGTTGGGTGCCCAGGGTGATAGAATGGCCTCTGGGCTTGCAGTGGAGAGGGTTGTAGCTTGGTCACAAGGCTGCTGGGTCTTCTCTAGGGTCCAACTTTAGTTGACTTGTTACAAGGGGCTTGGGTAGTTGTAATTCCCATTATATTTTTGGCAGAGTGAATATCCTTTAGGACTTTGCTCTATAGGGTAAACATTAGGGCAGGTTTCTGCAGTTGGTTATACATATATTGTGGACGGTTTCCTGAGTAGCTGGGATTACAGGCACCTGCCACCATGCCCAGCTTGTGTTTTTAGTAGAGACAGGGTTTCACCATGTTGCCCACGCTGGTCTTGAACTCCAGGGCTCAAGAAATCCACCCGCCTCAGCCTCCCAAAGTGTTGGGATTACAGGTGTGAGCCACCGTGCCCGGCAATTGGTTTAATTCTGTAACTTTGTGATGTGTGTTTAAATCAGAAACTATAAAGCCTCCAACATTGTTCCCTTTTTTTTTTTATGAAGATTGCTAAGTACTTTATTGTTTGTTGAGATTCTACATAATCGAGGGGTTGCTGTTCAAAAATGCAATGAGAAATTTGAAAAACATTGCATTAAATCTGTAGATTACATTAAGCAGGATGGACATATTTACAATATTAACTATTTCAATCTTGCCACAAGAGCACGCTCAAGAGTGTGTTGTTTAATTTTTATATATATTTGTGAATTTTTTCATGTTTTTCTCTTATTATTTATAGTCTCATTCCATTTTGGTCGTATAAAGTAATTTATAAAATTTTAGTTTTAAAAAATGTGGTAAATTTTTTTTTGGCCTAGGAAGTTGTCTATCAAGGAAAGTGTTCTATGAGCTATTGATAAAAGTGTGTATCCTAAGGTTCTTGAGGGGTGTCCTCTATACCTTTGTTAGGAATAATTGTTTTATACTCCCTTCAAGTTGTCTGTTTTCTTACTAATATTCTGTCTTGTTTTATTTTTATTACAGAAAGTGCAATATTAAAATATACTATAATTATATTGCTCTCTATGTGTTTCTGTCAATATTTGCTTTATATGTTTGGAGCCCTAATGTGAGATATATATATACACACACACACACACACACACAGAAACAAATACACATACACAGAAACATACGTGTATATACAAGTGTGTCATACGCTCCCAGTGAATAAATCTATAATTTTTTTAAGGTCTTATTTTGTCTCTTTTAGAGTTTTGACTTCAAGTACATTTTATAAAATATGACAGTTTTTGACTTAAGATGTAGCTTGCATAATATTATTTTGGCCTCTTCTGCTCTCATTTGATTAATATTTGCGTACTTCCATCTTGTCTGAAGTGGGAGAATGGTGTGAACCCCGGGAGGCGGAGCTTGCTGTAAGTCGAAATAGTGCCACTGCACTCCAGCCTGGGTGACAGAGCGAGACTCCATCTCAAAAAGAAAAAGATATATATATATATATATATATATATATATCTTTTGATGTGGCATATACATTAACAGATGTGTATAATAATTGCTATGCTTTTATCTTTCAAATTTTAGAGAATAATTTAAAATATTTTCTGCACCACATGATAATGCTACAAAATTCTTTTTTTAGGTATGTGCATATTTTTCTCAAAAAGTAATTTATTTTTATTTGATTATGTGGTATTTTCTTGAATCTTTTTATTTTCCATTTAAGGAACTGCTTTCAGCATATTTTATATGTTTATGCAGCTATAAGTATATGCCGTGCCAATATACCTTTTCAGAATTTAGCTATTTTGGAACATCGTTTTTTTCATTTTTCAGGACAGATTTGCTGATGGTATTACTCTCACTTGAAAACTTTTTTTTTTTTTCCAGTACTTTGACTACATCACACAGTTTCTTTCTGGCCTGCAAAATTTTTGTTGACAATTCACTGGTTATATCATAAGACCATGTTTATATATGACACATCAGTTTTATATTGCAGCTCCCAAAATGCTCTGTCTGTGAGTTTTCAAATTGTGCTTATATATGTATTTGTTATAAATATCCTTGTAGGTATCCTAGTTTGTTTGTTAAGCTTCTTCATGTTTACATTATTTTTCTTACTGAGGGATTTTTCAGTTATTATTTCTTCTTGTATTTTTTACCCCCATAATTTCTATTTTTCAAATTTTTTCAATATTTTTGGTATGTTCATTTTTGATTTTCTGTAGTTGTCTGTGTTCCTGTTTCATTCATTGAATATTCAATTTTTAATCAATTTTTAAAATTAATATATACATCTTTTCTGTGGTTTCCTTCTGAAAATTTTATATTTTTGATGGAATTACATTGCCCTGTTTTGTGTACATTGTAATCTTTAATTGAGATTCGGACATTTTAAAAAGCTACCCATCACAGTCTTTATAATGTAGTTCTGTCCTGACATAGTCTAAAAACAATCATTTTGGCTACACATTCTGGGAGTCTCTCAAACATGTTCTTAAAATGTGTCTTGTCTAAAATTTTGTGTTTGCTTTTAGTTAAAGGAGTTTATTTGTGTTTCTTCTTAAAAATCAGTAGGCCAGGTGTGGTGGCTCGTGTCTGTAATCCCAGCACTTTGGGAGGCTGAGGTTGGCGGATCACAAAGTCAAGAGATCGAGACCATCCTGGTCAACATGGTGAAATCCCATCTCTACTAACAATACAATAAATTAGCTGGGCATGGTGGCAGGTGCCCGTAGTCCCATCTACTTAGGAGGCTAAGGCTGGAGAATCACTTGAACCCGGGAGGCAAAGGTTTCAGTGAGCTGAGATTGCACCACTGTACTCCAGCCTGGGTGACACCGCAAGACTCTGTCTAAAAAAAAAAAAAAAAAATTGGTAATCACTTGCTACATTTGTTCTCTGTGATACCACAGTCTCTCTGATGCTGTAAAACTTGGTTTTTGTCTCAACAGGCTCATACTGTCATTTTAAAGTATACCACCATTTCTTTCAGAACCTTTTGTCAAAAGAGACAGAAACCAGTGTCTGGAAAAGCCCCTATAAACCAGAAATAAAGATGTATGTGCCAGTATTTTACTTGTCTTTTAAAAAGGAAACCAGGAGTTGGCAGTTTACTTCTAAAGTCACTATGTTACAATGGAGGGGAGGAAGAGCTCTGTTGAGTAAAATGTAACAGACTTTATTTTTCCTCTATATAGCTCTTTGCAATTGTGCTCACCTGGGGCACCATACACACTCAACTTACTTTTTTACAAATGTACCTTGGATTTTTGTTACATTTATATGTTTATGAAGAAATTAGGGCCTGTGGTATTTTACTATGCCATCTTGTTATATAGTTTGTGTAACTTCATAGGTTAGGTTTATAGACTATACTCAGTCTAGTACATGGAGTAATTTGTGATTTTCATTTCTTTCAGTTATATGTTCCCATATTGCCCAAGACCTTTGGCCAGAGCAAGGCATAAAAGATTATTTCCAAGAAGTCATACTGAGACAATATAAAAAATGTGGACACGAGAATTTACTGTTAAGAAAAGGCTATAAAAGTGTGGATGAGTTTAAGATGCACAAAAAAGGTTATAATAGACGTAACCAGTGTTTGACAACTACCCATAGCAAAATATTTCAATGTGACAAATATGTGAAAGTCTTTCATAAATTTTCAAATTCAAACAGACGTAAGATAAGACATACTTCAAAGAAACCTTTCAAATGTAAAGAATGTGGAAAATTATTTTGCATTCTTTCACACTTAGCTCACCATAAGAAAATTCATACTGGAGAGAAACCCTACAAATGTGAAGAATGTGGCAACGCCTTTAATGAGTCCCCAAACTGTACTATACATAAGAGAATTATTGAGAGAAAACCCTACAAATGTAAAGAATGTGGCAAAGCCTTTAACTGGTTTTCACATTTTACCACACATAAGAGAATTCATACTGGAGAAAAACCCTACCAATGTGAGAAATGTGGCAAATCTTTTAACCAATCTGCAAACCTTACTACACATAAAAGAATTCATACTGGAGAGAAACCCTATAAATGTGAAGAATGGGGCAAATCATTTAACCATTCCTAAAACCTTACTGAACATAAGAAAATTCATACTAAAGAGCAACCATACAAATGCGAAGAATGTGGCAAAGCTTTTAAGTGGTCCTCAACCCTTACTAAACATGAAAGAATTCATACTGGAGAGAAACCCTACCAATGTGAAGAATGTGGCAAAGCTTTCAACCAGTCCTCAAACCTTACTACACATAAAAGAATTCATACTGGAGATAAACCCTACGAATGTGAAGAATGTGGCAAAACTTTTAACCAATCCTCAACCCTCACTACACATAAGATAATTCATTCTCGGGAAAAAAATCTACAAATGTAAAGATGGTGGTAAAGCCTTTAGGCGGTTCTCACACCTTACTAGGCATAAGACAATTCATACATAAAATTGTAAAGACTGTGGCAAAGCTTTTAAACAATCTTTGTACCTTACTACATATAAGATAATTCATGCTGAAGAGAAACCCTACAAATGTTAAGCATATGGCAAAGCTTTTAACCAGTCCTCAAATCTTACTAAACATAAGGTAATTCATACTGGAGAAAAACCTACAAATGTAAAGAATGTGGCATAGCCTTTATCCAGTCTTCACACCTTACTACACATAAGATAATTCATACTGGAGAGAAATCCTACAAGTGTTAAGAATGTGGCAAAGCGTTTAACAAATCCTGTATTCTTAACAGACATAAGATGATTCATACCAGAGAGAAACTCTAAAAACCTGAAAGTTGTAACAATGCTTTTTACAACACCTAAAACTTTTCCAAACATCGAAGAAATGCTGGTGAGAAATTCTAGAAATATGAAGAATGTGACAAAACCAGTATATTGTTATCACATTTAATTGTAGGTAAGGTGATTCATACTGGAGAAAACTTCTACAAGTGTGAACAAAGTGGCAAAATTTTTAACCAATGCTCACATTTTATTGCATAGGACAACATTTATACTTGAGAACAAATATATAAATATAAAGAAAGTGAAAATACTATTAGTATCTGCTCACATCGACTCAACATCAGAGTTCATACTTAATAAAATCATTAAAAGTGCAATTACTGTTCAAAGATTTTTCAGAAAACATAAGCCTTTACACCTCAGAAGATGATTTATTTTGAAGACAAACATTAAAATATAGAGTTGTAGTAACTTTACTTGTATCACAATCTTATTGTACTCATTTTATACTAGAGGCAAACCCTGAAGCCATTGCTCAAACTTTGTTCAAATTAGACAGAGAATTTGTATTAATGAAAAATTCTCCAAATGAAATAGATTTGGAAAAAACATTTTTTTTCAAAAACTACAGCTTAGAAAACTCCAGAGAGTTTATACTAAAATGTATTTTTGCAGCTGCAATAAACAGAAAAAAATTTAATCCAAAATTAAGTCTATGTAAGGCCAGGTGCAGTGGCTCACACCTGTAATTCCAGCACTTTGGGAGGCTGAGGTTTTCATTTCCATAATAATAATTGACATTGATAATTTCTTAATGTATCTGCTGGTCATATGTATGTACTTTCTTGAAAAATATTTATGCCTCTTGCTCTTTTGTAATAGTTATTTGTTGTTTGTTTTGCAGTCATTTAAGTTTCTTATGTATTTTTGATATTAACCCCTTGACACATGTACGATTTACAGATATTTTGTTCCAATTTTTAGTGGACTTACCTTGTTGATTGTGTCAGATTCTGTGCAACAGCATTTTAATTTTTAGTAATCTGACTCATTTGTTTTTCCTTTTCTTCCCTGGGATTTTGAGGTTAAATTTTAAAAGTCACTGCCCAACCAATGTTATGGGGCTTTTACTCTATTTTTTGTACTAGTTTCCAGTTTTCAGGCCTTATATTTAAGTAATTTACTTTGAGTGGCCAGGCACGGTGGCTCATGACTGTAATCCCAGCACTCTGGGAGGCCAAGGCAGGCAGATTACCTTAGGTCAGGAGCTCGAGACCAGCCTTGCCAACATGATGAAACCCCATCTCTACCAAAAGTACAAAAATTAACCAGGCATGGTGGCACCCACCTGTAATCCCAGCTACTCAGGAGGCTGAGGCAGGAGAATCACATGAACCTGGGAGGCAGAGTTTGGAGTGAGCTGAGATCGTGCCAGTGCACTTCAGCCTGGATGACAGAGTGAGGCTCTGTCTCAAGTATTAATAATAATAATTTGAGTTTTATGGGTTGGTTTTCATATATGGTGTGAGACGATAGTCTCATTTTATTACTCTACCTGTGGCTATAACATTTTCTCCATGCCATTTATTGAAGATACTGTCCTGTCTCTAAGAAATAGTCACCGTTATTTAAAATCACTTAGCCGTAAGTAAATGGACATATTTCTGGTCTTATTTTTTTCCTGCTCCATTGCCCTATGTGTCTGTTTTTATTCAAGTACAATACTGTTTTTGTTACTATAGCTTTAAAACATACTATAGTATTTTTAAAGTCAAAGTCAGGTAGCATGGTATCTTTCCTTTTTTTTTTTTTTTTTTTGTTTATTTGGCTATTCAGGGTCCTTTGTGGTACTACATAAATTGTAGATGTATATTATGTCACTGGTATTTTCATTGAGATTGCATTATATCTGTAGATGATTTTCTCTAATACAAATATTTAACAGTATTACTGCCAATTCATGAATAAGTAATTTTTTAATTCATGTATTAATTTCTTTAATGTTCTTTAGAGTATGATGTAAGGTGTTTCAAATTTTTTGTTAAATTTATTTCAAAGTATAGTTATAGTTATTGTAGATGGAATTGTTTTTAAATTCATTTTGAGACAGTTAGTACATAGAAATTCTGACTTTTGAATCTTACTTTTGTATTCTGCAAGTTTAATAAATTTGTTTATTCATTCTAATAGGTTTTAGTAAACTCTTAAGCTTTTCTTATGATTATGTATAGAGATAAAATATACAGGAATAATTTAACTTTTTCTTCTCAACTGGGTGCTTTCGATTATATTCTTCAAACATATTCTTGGACATGTTTAGTAAGACTGAAGAAATGGCACATTGTTGACTTGTTTTAGATCTTAGAGTAAAATCTTACATTTCCCTGTTTAGTATGTTATTAGCTCTGCATATTTTGTTATATGTGACATTTATTGACTTGAGGTGCCTTTTTCCTATACATAAATTTTTCAGAGATTTATCATGAGGAAATGTTGAATTTTGTCAAGCATTTATTCTGCATCTATTTAATTTTAAAAATGTAAAATCACAATGAATTCTACATAAATTCAAAAATTTTCAAAAACTACTATGAACATCTCTACGTATGCAAACTGAAAAATTTAGAGAAAACTGATAAAGTTTTAACTACGCACAACTTTGTAACATTGAACCAGTAAAAAAAAGAAGCCTTGACCAGAGCAAAAATGTATAAAATATATAATGACATTGAATAATAAAAAAACTATCAGTCATAAAAAGCCCTGTGTGATATAAAATTATAGCCAAATTTTACCATATATATAATGATGAGTTGGTACTAAACCTACTAAATGTATTCCAAAATATCAAGATGGGATTCCACCCTAATGTTATATAAAATCAGTATCATCTTGATAGCAAAATATAGTGAAGACACAACAAAAAAGAAAACTACAAGCCAGTATTTTTATAAATGTTGAAAAATATTATTCGTGAAATAATAGTAAACTGAGTTTATAAGTAAATCCAAAAGTTATTTTGCCACAAGCATGTGAGCTTCATTCCATGTAAGGATGTTTTTTCACATGCAAGTCATTAAGTTTTCTTCACCACGTAAAGATAAGCCAAAAATTAAATGATTGACACAATAGATGCAGAAAAAACATTCAAGAAAATTTAATATTGATTCATGAAAATATTCTCAACAAACTAGACATTGATGAAACATACCTCAAAATAATAAAAGCCATCCATCACAAATCTTCAAGCCACATCATACTGAACAAGCAAAATCTGGATGTATTCTCCATAACAATAAACGTAAGACAAGAATTTCCACTCTAAATAGTTCTATAAAACATAGTTCTGAAAGTTCTAGGCTGGGTGTGATGGCTCTTCCCTATATTCCCAACACTTTGGGAGGCCAAAGTGAGCAGATCACCTGAGGTCAGGAGTTCAATACCAGGCTGGCCAAGATGGTGAAACCCTGTCTCTACCAAAAATACAAAAATTAACCGGGTGTGGTGGTGCATGCCTGTAGTCCCAGGTATTTGGGAGACTGAGAAAGGGAAATGCTTGAACCTGGGAGGAGTAGGTTGCAGTGAGCTGAGATCGTGCTACTGCACTCCAGCCTGGGTGACAAAGCAAGTAAAATTCATAGGGAAGAATAGGAAAACTCAAATAGCCAAGGCAACTTTAGACATTAACAAAAAAAAGAGAAAGTCTGAAGGCCTCCCACTACCGGACTTTAAACCGTACTAAAAGCTACTGTAACCATATAACATGTTTCTGGTACAAAAATATACATATAGACCAATGGAAAAGAAGAGAGAGCCCTGAAAAACAGCTACACTTTTACAATCAACTTATTTTTGACAAAGTCAACAGAAATAAAGGAGAAATAACTCCTATTCAATAAATTGTACTACTGGGAAAAGTAGTTCGTCATGCAGAAAAAAAGTGGACCCCTGTTTCTTCCCATATACAAATTATAACTCAAGATGGATAAAGACTTATATGTGAGGCTTGGAGCTACAAAAATTCTAGAAGAACACTTAGAAAATACTCTTTTAGACACTGGCCTCTGGTAAAAATTTATGAATAAAGCCTTAAAAGTGAGTGCAAATAAAAATCAAAAGGCTGTGCACAGTGGCTCATACTTGTAATCCTAGCACTTTGGGAGGCCAAGGTGGGTGGATCACCTGAGGTCAGGTGTTCGAGACCAACCTGGCTCACATGGTGAAATCCTCTCTCTACTGAAAATATAAAAAATTAGCCAGACATGGTGTCTTGTACCTGTAATCCCACCTACTTGGGAGGCTGATGCAGGAGAATCACTTGAACCGGGGAGACAGAGATTGTGGTGAGCTGAGATTGCACCACTGCCCTCCAGGCTGGGCAACAGAGCAAGACTCCATCTCAAAAAACTAAAATAAAAAATGGCATCTAATTAAACTAAAGACCTTCGGTACAGCAGAAGTAACTCAACAAAGTAAACAGACACCATACAATATGAAGTAAAATACTTGCAAACTGCATACAACAAATAATATATAGAATTTATTGAAAAATTAATTTAAAAACAAATGATATGAATAGATGCTTCTCAAAGGAAGACATAAGTGTTTCCAGTAAACATGCCCAAAATGTTCAACACTCCTTATCATCTTAGAGATGTAAATCAAAACGAAAATGTGATACCATTTCACACCAGTTAGAATAGCTGTTATTAAAAACCAGAAAATAACAGATTTGAAGTTGTGGAGAAGTGCCTATCTTTATAGATTGTTGGTGGGAATGCAATAAAATTTAACTATTGTGGAAAGTAGTTTGGAGATTTCTCAAAGAACTATAAATAGAATTGCCATTTGACCCATCAGTGCCATTATTCCCAAAAAGAATAAATTTTCTTGGCGAAAAAGACACCTGCACCCACGTGTTTATTCTAGCATGATTCACAATAGCAAAGACATAGAATTAAACCAGGTACCTATAAACCTTAGATTGGATACGAAAAGTGAGGTACTTATACACCCTGCAATACCATGCAGCCACAGAAATGAATGAAGTAATGTCCTTTGCAGCAACATGAATGCAGCAGATGGCCATTAATCTAAGCAAATTAACACAGATCAGTAAAACAAATACCACATGTTCTCACTTAGATGTGGAAGGTGAATATTGGATGCACGTGGAAACACAGATAAACTCGATAAACACTGGGAATTCTAAAAAGATGGAAGAAGAAAGGGAGACAAGCATCAAAAAACTACTTTCTGGTGTGATGTACACTACTTGGGCAATGGGATTATTAAGTATCCAAACCTCAACACCATGCAGTATACCTATGCTACAAATCTGTACGTGTACTCCCTGAATCTAAAACAGAAATAAAATGTTTTGTAATATAATATTATGTTTCTTTAGTTTCAAGTTAATGGTTGGAATTAACAGTGTAAGACAGAAGTATTTACCTCTTAAGGCATGGGGTAAATGTTTTTATACCAGGTCTCCCACATTTTGTAAGCTATCCTCTCTGAAAGCTCTTTGCCTATAGCCCAAGAAGTATTTTATTCCCAAGTATGCAGGCGAAATAAATGATTATCTCTATTTTTGTGTGTATTAAGTGTAGACAAGAATATATCGTTACTCTACTCTTTTTGGGTAAAAGTGGTATGTGGTTTAATCACTTATGTTTAGAATGAATCGTTTTTTAAAAATGTGAGGCTATGAAAATCATGTTAAATTACTGAATAAGGAAAATAAAACATTTTTCTTAAGCATAAAAGTCTTACGGCCAAAGCCCAAGAATGATGAAACAGAGAGTGTGGATTAAGACCACACTGCTGCAACCATTTCATCACAGTCATTCTGGTAAAAACAAAATAATAATAATGGGTCAGAAGGAATTTTTAGGATACTTTTTTGATTCTGTCGCAGTGTTAAATTTTTATTTGTCTTTATTTGCTATATAGAAGTCTGTACTTCAGCAAAAGATGCCATGAATTTCTAGCTAATATGCTCACACATATGTTCTCCCTAGAAAGGTTCTGCTCTATTTACAATAAATGTGGAACATTGATTATCTTCCTTGTGCTGCTATGTTTGTATAAAATAAGAGGACTTATTCAAGTCTGACTCTGCAAGTAAAGCAGAGTCAACCATGACTTTTCTAGTTTCAACAGCCACAGCATCTGAAATTTAGTATACTGTGAACTATGAATAATGATAGCATTTCAAAACTGAGAAAAAGAAATTGATAACTTTATATTTTTAGCTTATCATTTAGTTGATAAAAATTTATAGTTTCTAAATTATATGTTAAACAACTTGAACATGCAGATACCTAAAAGATTCATTTAGATGATAGTACTACTATTTAATAGCCTATAATTGTGTATCACATTTGCCGCTTTGGGCTTCCTGGAAAGTAGTTATTTAGCTTCTACATGTAAATGGAGAAAAGACTTTCTATAATCCTAATCATATAGATCTTTTAAGATTAGCACTATGTGTAGATTTGAATAAAATTCATAGGTTTGTAAGTAAGATAAATGTTAATAGGTTTTTTTCTGAAACCAACATTTTAAGTGACTGATCAGTAATTTCCATCTATTTCATTTTATTAACTGAGAAGACAAATTATTTAATCAAAATAAGCATTCTTATATTACTCTTCCTGAAACTTTCAGAAACTAGACAACTCAATGGATTATAATGTACATGAGGACCACAAATATTCTATATAATAATAGGCTCATTCTTGCTCTCTTTTTGCCCAGGCTGTTGTGCAGTGGCACAATCTCAGCTCACAGTAACCGCCACCTTCCGGGTTCAGGTGATTCTCCTGCCTCAGCTTCCCAAGTAGCTGAAACTACAGGTGCATGCCACCACACCCAGCTAGTTTCTTTGTATTTTTAGTAGAGATGGGGTTCCACCATGTTGGTCAGGCTGGTCTCAAACTCCTGACTTCATGATCCGCCCCCATCGGCCTTGCAAAGTATTGGGATTACAGGCATTAGCCACCACGCCTGACCCATTCTAGATTTTAATATAAAAAATGTAACATATTTCAAAAGTAAAATTTGTGTCTGGCTCTTTTAAGTCATGAGAAGAATACCATTGTTAGAATCCATTTACCAAAGTGCGTTAGGCTTAGTGATAAGTACTTTAAACCAAAAATCAAGTTCTACCTACTATCTAAGGGTAAAAAGAAGTAGTTTTAAAATTCCTATGTATTTCTACGACATTAAAAAATTAAAAGCCAAAATGTTAGGTTAGGAATAAAAACAAGCATTGCGTGAAATGGTGTTAAGCATAATGATTAAAATTGAAACTCAATATTAGGTGGTACTGTAGCAGGACAACCTGCAGACAAAACCTCTCAGACACCGAGTTAAAGAAGGAAGGGCTGTATTCAGCCAGGAGCTTTGGCAAGACTCACGTCTCCAAAAACGGAGCTCCCTGAGTGAGCAATTCCTGTCTCTTTTAAGGGCTTACAACTCTAAGGGGATCCGCGTGAGAGGGTCATGATCCATTGAGCAAGCAGGGGGTACATGACTGGGTGCTGCATCCACCCGTAATCAGAACAGAACAGGACAGGCATTTTCACAATGCTTTTCTATACAATGTCTGGAATCTATAGCTAACATAACCAGTTAGGTCAGGGGTTGATCTTCAACCAGGCCCAGGGCGTGGTGCCAGGCTGTCTGCCTGTGGATTTCATTTCTGCTTTTTGGTTTTTACTTCTTTCTTCAGAGGCAGAAATTGGGCATAAGACAATATAAGAGGTGGTCTCCTCCTTTATTTCTCCCCTTTGAGAATCTCACTCAATAGTGGGGGTTCTCACTTTTATTCTGACTACCCATGTCTTCTTGCAAGACAGATCGATAGTGATTTATATAGTACACTTGTGCTGAAGCATTTTGGTGAACTAAGGTAGCAATGAAGCTTTCTATCATTTGAAGAAGTACAGGTAGAAAACAAGGGAGCAGTATGCAGGTTTCCATTACTGTTATAACTCCTATTATAAGAGTTTTAAATCTTTTTAGTGCTGGGAACCACTTTCCAAACATGGCCCCAGGACTAAATCCATGCCACACTTGCACAGGCACATGTGCCACTTTTGTCATACTTCTTACTATGTCTTCAACTACTTGCCCTTGATCATCTATGTGTAGACAGCAATTAGCAAGGTTAAATTTTCTACAGACCCCCTCCTTCAGCTGCTAGCAAGTAGTCAAGAGCCAATCTATTTTGATAGATAGCATTTCTCATCAAGTTTCTTGCCAGGCCAGAATAGTCAAGGCTCTGCTGGTCTTATTAGTGATTATTTTTAAGACAGCTTGTGACTGTATGATTTGGTTGAGCATGTAAATGGGGGTAGGGTATCCCCACAAGCCATCTTGTGCCCAAGAACCAGGCCCATAATATTGTATGATTCTCTCAGGGGGCCATTCATTATCTTTCCTATTTTCTATAGCTATGCTTCTCTTTTGGCAGGAAGCATAGACAGGGAAGCCCAGGAGTTCACCTATCTGTATGGGCAGTAGGAATAAAGATGGTTTAATAGCGCCAATAGCACAACTACCTGCCCACTGGTCAGGTAATTTGGCATAAGGTCTATGCCCACATATCCAGTGTAATCCAGTGGGGACTGTCCAGTCCCGGTGGGACTCCAGGTGGGTCCACACAGTTTGCAACTTTGGGAATTTATTAAATGGATTTTTCTTAATATGGTTTGAACTATACTAGATGGCTGTTTTTGTAGTACTATTATACAGTTTTTGCCCAAGGCAGCTGAGTCTTCCCACAGGAAGGGTGAAGTCCTTCCCCACTCTTGCTATACAGTATTGTCTAATGATTGAGGCTTTTAGGACCCAGAAGTTATCAGGGTGATTCTTTTGAGCTAGGAATTTATCAGGAACTGGGTCTGTAGGTTCTAATTCTCAGGCTTCCCATGGCCATCGATCTCCCATTACAGTTCCTCCACATAGGTAACATGAAGTGACATTGAGAGACTGGGCTACATGCTCGTCTAACTGCAAAATCAAAATTCTTGTTTTTCCTGGAATTTCTGGTGCTGGCACATTCAGTTCATCATAGAAGGTTTGAAATACTGGCTCAGGAGAGTATTTATAAGCTCCTCAAACCAAGATATTTACTTGAGGATCCAGTTCAGCTCCATCAGGTTCTAGGTGTACACGTTCCTCTTTTTACCAGTGAGGATTAAGGGGGTTGGTTATTACTAGTTCTAAGGGGTTACACTTACCACTGGTACAGGAAGGGCCACTTTTCCCTTTCTGAAGGTGGACAGGATTCTTTCCATTTTTTACCCAAGTAGCCTAAATGACACAAGACCAGTATCCACATATATTTCCACACAGTCCTAATTCATGGCAAATGTACTTATTTTCTGCCATATAGCCTCTTTTTTTAAATTAAGAGAACCATATCCTATTCCTAACATTACTATTAATGACAGTACAGACATCAAATTTCAATGTGACTTCTTTGGGCACCCCTTTTCCTTCTGTTTTGGCTAAGACTTTACTCATATTGTTCATTTTCCCACACCAGTCCTCAGTCCTTAATCTTATTTTAAAAACTGTGGTCATGGGAGGCTCAGATGGGTCATAACACACAGCAGGTAGGTCATTTCCTGGGCTACATACCTTGTATAGAATAACATTATACAAACAAGTTCTTTTTAGAGTTCCAGTACACTTATAATAACCATAAAATAATAGGATCTTAGCAACCTTTTGTCCTACCTAAGTGACTTGATGTATACACTGGGAAGAGTCCTCAGTATGAGGAAGGTCAGTTGAAGTCCTTACTGTAAAAGTGCAAATTTTAAGGAAAATGAGTCCTGTGATGTGGTTTCTCATGCTTCAGCTGTGTGTGGACCAGTCAGCTTCTGGGTGTGACTGGAGCAGGGCTTGTCGTCTTCTTCAGAGTCACTTTGCAGGGGTTGGAGAAGCTGCTCCCGTCCACGTACAGGTCCCAGTCTACTGATGTTCAAGGATGGTGTTGGTGGTTAGGCATACTAGAATAAACTGAGTCCAAC
Source organism: Theropithecus gelada (assembly GCF_003255815.1). Lineage (NCBI taxonomy): Eukaryota > Metazoa > Chordata > Mammalia > Primates > Cercopithecidae > Theropithecus > Theropithecus gelada. Next base: position 55,494,540 of record NC_037687.1, read on the forward strand.
ACGTCTACACAGTTATGTTCACCTGGGCTCTCTGATACCGGGAGCAAGGGGGCGGGGTTTAGGGTGTTGCAAACTTCAATGGTTATGTGGGAATTTTCACATAGCAAGCTTTGGTACTCGGTTAATCTAGCATTTGTTAACCAATGATGTCCTGTGGTAGTTATTAAAGTTACCACAGAATGGGGGGCCTTTATAGTCAGGTTTTGCCCAAGGGTTAGTTTATCTGCTTCTTGTGCTAACAGGGGCGTTTCTGCCAGAGCCCTCAGACATGGGGGCCAGCCTTTGGAAACCCCGTCTAGTTGTTTTGAGAGATAGGCCGCTGGCCTTCACCAGGGCCCCACAGTCTGGGTTAAAACTCCAGCTGTCATTTTTTTCTCTTTCTGACACATAGGATATAAATGGTTTCATCAGGTCAGGTCACCCCAGGGCTGGGGTTGACATGAGATTTTCTTTTAACTCATGAAAAGCTTGTTGCTGTTGGCTGTAATACATGTAGTTTATTCAATCTACATTTTTATTAACTGTCACCCACCAAAATGTTGATGCAAATCCTGCTGTTATTTGACTTTAACCTTTAAATTGATTCGGTATTCCCCGTGGGACTCCAATTGCATCTAAATGGATATGAGAGTCAAAAGACCCATAAGGGACTTTTCTTGCTTTATGATGTCTTGTTTTTCCTCCTTCTGGTTGATGAAATGCCAGGGTGAAAGGAACAGCCAGTTGGACTAAAGTATAAGTGCCACTCCAGTTATTTGGCAGAGTGCCCAGTAAAGATCCACCACAATACCACCACACAGCCACTCAGAGGTGAACAAGGGCTGACTGATTGATAAGCTCTTGGAAATTCTTAAGCTCACTGCATCCCTTCAGGTCTCCAAGGAACGATAAGTTTCCTCCCTGTCATGAGAGACATGAAGTGAACTTAGTGTTGGGAGATGGAAGCTAAATGGCCCTTGGGGCTTGACCCGCAGGGTACTGGACTTCGGAATATAGCAGAGAGAGAGCTTGGCACGACTTGTTACTCCAGGCTGTAGAATCCTGGAGAAGGGCTACCATGCAGCCCATGCCTAGTCGACCAGAGGACCACCCTAGTGGAAAGGGGACAATCTGGGCCTCTGGCCTGCCATGCACACAAGCATAACAATTGCTTTAGTTTAACATACAGATGGAATACTTGATCCATTTCAACCAGTCATTTGCATCTTGGTATCCTATCTTAATTGCTGCCAAGGTTTGTTTTAAGTCTTTAACTTCTATGATCCTCTATTAAAATGAATGTTTGATTTTAGGAAATTATAAAAACCAGTTAGGGAATTCCATCCTTGCTCTTTAGTGGTCCACAGAATGGTGGACCAACTACAGTATAAAGTCCCTACATTGGGGGGCAAGAATCCTGGATGACACTGGAGTCTTTATCGAAATTTCCCCAGATTAAATGGTACTAATTTACTAATGCCCAGTCTGAGGAGAGTCAGGATTGACAGAGGTACTTTTCTGAAGTAGAGAGCTGTCTTTGACTTGGAAAGTCCCCACAAGGCAAACATTAAATGCAATAGTTTGAGGCCAAATTTACTTGGTTATGTTAACAACCAGATGGTCAGCAATAGAGTGAGGAAAGAAGAAAGAGTAATAGAATAGATGAAAGAGTTAAATGTTTCTTAGCTTTAGTTTGGTAGGATTTTTCCCTGGGACTATGGCCCATGACTCTGGAGGGGGTGGTGCTTTCTTGACTTGGGTATGATGAGCCCATCCTTTTTTCACTGTATGAACAGCAGTCTCGGTGGTTAGCAGCACAAGGTAGGGTCCTTCCTAGGTTGGCTCGAGTTTCCTTTTTTTTCCACCTTTCGATAAGAATGTGATCTTCAGGCTGGTGCTAGTTTATCAGAAATTCTAGAGGTGGTACATGTGCTAAAAGACTTTTAATTTTGAGGGAAAGGAAAGTGGAAGATAAACCAGGTATATAATTTTTAAGAAATTGAGCTTTTGTTTTAAATGTAGGGACATCAGCAGTGGACTTTATGGTCCTTGGTGCCTTTCTACTGAGAAATTTCCTTTAGCACCCATTTTTTTATTAGATTTTAGACTGAAGAAGCCAAACACCATTTTATATTTGACAATGCTTCCTGTATAATTTTTATACCAGATAAGCTAAATTTCACCTTTATATTAGTGTGCTATTAATGTTAAACTTAGTTTTAATAAAACTTTGTTGACATATTTATTCAATTTTTAATGTCAGACCATAAAGTACGATTTTTATAGACTCTTTTTAACCTTTTATAATTTTTGTTAAAGAGTAGGTTAGTGCTTTAAGAAAAACTCATTGTGTTTATACTTTAATGTCCAGTTCACAGAAAAACACCCATTTAACTGTAGCTAATATGTTTACACACAGAATTTTCTTTACAATTAACATTTCAAAAGTTGCTTAAACCTTCAAAACAATTTTTAGTCTTTTAATATAGGTAAAAATCCATAATCTTATGTCTCTTTATAATCCTTTCACCAAAGGTATATTTTACTTTCCCTATACACCTTGCACATAAACTGTTTCTTCAATAGTACTTAGGAGGCCTTATTACTTTTAAATTATACATTTCTTACATAAAATTTTTTTAAACATTTTTCTCTTTCATGACTTTTGCAGACAATTCTTTGGCATAGCTCAACTTTCTGACTTATTACAAACATTTCTTTCTTTAAACAAAAAGTTAATTTGTTTCAGGACAAGAATTTACCATATAACATTATTTTTACATAAATTCTGCCCCCCCACCTTTTTTTTCAAAGATGATAACCATTCTTTTCCAAAACGAACTTCTTTTATAAGTTTGGGATTTCAATTATCCTTTGCTATTAATAAGACCTTGTTAAGTCCAAATTAACTTAGAATTGGTATAGATGGCTTTTTTTTTTCTTTAATTACCTGGAAGGAACCATATATCATTCTGTCCCGAAGGGAGTTCCTCCTACGTCTGGTCGGACCTTTGTATGGTAATTAAGATTTAGATCGCCTGTTAGGAAACCTGCTGAGGTAAGGGAGTTTTCAGTGGTTAACATTAAATCAACTTTTTTTGTTTGTTTGTTTGTTTTAAGATACTTCTGAACTGGTGAGGTGTGCTCACAATGAGGTTTCCTCTAAAAGTTATATTTCTACTTTCTTCTGTTAGCAAAGCAGTTGCCACTACATATTGAATGCATTTGGGCCATCCACAGATTCGTAGGTTAAGATTTTTTGATAGGAAGGCTACACAGGTTTTCAGTGGCCTCAGTGCTTTCAGGATACTCCCTTGTTTACACTGACAACAAAGTGATATTGGAGTGTTATAGGGTTACAGAGAATATCTTTAATTACCAATTATAGCTTTTAAATTTAACTCGGCTTTTAAAGGAATATGGTACACTGTTTTTTTTCTTAACTACCTGTATATGTCTCTTTCTTTCTTTGTCTCTTTGATATTCATCTCTTTTTCTCTTTGACTTTCCTTTTGTCTCTGTCTCTGTCTCTCTCTGCCTCTCTCTTTCTCTCTTTCTCTCTTTCCTTAGCTCCCTCTTTGTCTCTCTCTCTTCCTCTTTCTCTCTCTGCTGGTCTTTCCTTGCCTCTGCCAGCCGCTTATGGTGCTGTTCTCTCAACCACTTTGGGGAGTGGGGAGGTCTAAAATCATCTGTGAGCAAATGTCTATGTACGGGAACTGGTCTGGGTGGCCTGGCTTACAGGATACCTTGTGCCATACCTTTGAAACAAGCGACCTGTACAGGCTTCATTCTGATGGTCAACCCACCTCTAATGCTAACCAGTCTATTTCACACAATGTTCTAAGATTTCCTGGTGTCACAGTAACACAGTAATCTCCCTTACATGCTTTCTTGAAATTTTTCAACATAGTTCCTAGTGGGGTGGGCTTACTTTGTGCCTGACCCATGCTTCTTTGAGACAAAACACCACACTCACACCACACGCACACCACAAAACAAAGAAGAGTTAAAAGGGCACACACACACTTTTAAAGTTTACACCAAACCAGAATCAAAACCAAAATCAGAGCATCCAGAAATCCAAGCCAGGCAAAACCAAAAACAAAGCATCAAGCAATCCAAGTCAAGTCAAAAACAAAAACCAGTGCTGATACAGGCACGCCATGGACAATAAGGCCACGCTTCCACTCAAATGGAGTGGACAAGTTCCACAGACTAGTCTTACCAAGTTTCAGATGTCTGGACTCCAAGTGCCAGTTCCTTCCCAGTGTTCAGCCACTGCATTGATCCTCCATGGAGGCCTGCCACACACTGCTATGGTGAGGCATTCCACCGGGGCAATTGCCTACCTGGGAGCGCTCTGAGGATCCATGTCACTCAACCTGGCTGGAGTCCCCTGCAGGGATGCTCCACAAGGCAGGCCTAAGCTGCCTAAGGGGCTGCCTCAACCATCCATTAATCATTTCACTTCCCAGTCAGTGAACCAAGAAATGTAGCAAGACAAGCTGCAGACAAACCCCTCAGACACTGAGTTAAAGAAGGAAGGGCTTTTTTTGGCCAGGAGCTTTAGCAAGACTCATATCTCCAACAACCAAGCTCCACAAGTGAGCCATTTCTATCCATTTTAAGGGCTTACAACTCTAAGGGGGTCCATGTGAGAGGGTCATGATCCATTGAGCAAGCAGAGGGTACATGACTGGGGGCTGCATGCGCTGGTAATCAGAAGAATGGAACAGAACAGGACAGGGATTTTCACAGTGCTTTTACATACAATGTCTGGAATCTATAGCTATCATGACTGGTTAGGTCACGGATTGATCTTCAACTAGGCCCAGGGCACAGCAATGGGCTGTCTGCCTGTGGATTTCATTTCTGCCTTTTAGTTTCTACTTTTCTTTGGAGGCAGAAATTGGGCATAAGACAATACGAGGGGTGGTCTCCTCCCTTGGTGCCAGCTCTCTCACTTACAGGCTGTATGACCTAAATATAGTTTCTTGCCTCTCTGTGCTTGGCCCTAAAGCAGTACTATGAGAATAATAGTGCCTAAATCATAAGGTTTTGGTTAAATTAAAGCAATTAATGCAAATAAAGGTGTCAGAAAAAATGCCCAGCACATAACAAGTGTACAGGATATTTAGTAGCTTTTATTTGCTGATTCTGTTAGATCATGACAAATGTTAAGCCTGAAAACAGGATGGCCATAGCACTGGTTTTTAACCCATGTTCCTTCTAATTTGTCCGTCTGGGGCTATAATAGTAGTTGAATGTTTTTTTAATACTATCCTTGGCAAATTCCCATATATTCACATACAGAATGGATATAAATATTTTTAAAAGATTTATCATTGAGTACTACTCTTTAGCATTCCAGAAAATGGATAAAGAAGCACTTAAATGGTGAGTGGTTGTCAGTTTTATTCATTAGAGAATGAAGCAAATTGTGTATCTACTTGTTTAATATATTTCTTATTCATTTTCATTTGATACATTAAAATGTAGTTTGAAAATATATATTCAAATACATTTTTTCTCTAACAAATGAAGAAAATCATTTATTTAGAAATTTAGAGAGAATTTTACTCTAAACTGTTTTTTTAGATTCTGTTTTTTAAGATATTATTTGGATCATTAAAAATCAGCATGCTTTATTTCTGAGTGTTGGGTTCAGATCATTCATGATATTAAAAGTTTACTTACATGAGCAAGTCACAGGAAAAGAAATATGTAAATGTTTCCTGAAATTTAAAAATGAACAAAGGATTTATTCTCTGGCCCAAGTTCTTAAATTTTTTTTTTTTTTTTTTATAGAGTCTTGCTCTGTCACCCAAGCTGGAGTGCATGATCTCAGTTCACTGCAACTTTCACCTCCCATATTCAAGCAATTCTCCCTGCCTCAGCCTCCTGAGTAGCTGGGAATACAGGCTCCCACTACCACACCCAGCCAATTTTTGTATTTTTAGTAGAAACAGGGTTTCACCATGTTGGCCAGGCTGGTCTTGAATTCCTGACCTCAGGTGACCTGCCCACTTCAGCCTCCCAAAGTGCTGGGATTACAGGCATGAGCCACCACACCCAGCCTCTCTCTCTCTTTTTTTTTTTTTTTTTTTTGAGATGGAATCTCACTCTATCGCCCAGGCTGGACGGCAATGGCATAATCTCAGTTCACTGCAACCTCTGTCTACTGGATTCAAGTGATTGTCCTGACTCAGCCTCCCAAGCAACTGGGAGTTTAGGTGCCTGCCACCACACCAGGCTAATTTTTGCATTTTTAGAAGAGATGGGGTTTTGCCATGTTGGCCAGGCTGGTCTCCAACTCCTGACCTCAGGTCATCCACCTGCCTTGGGCTCCCAAAGTGCTGGGATTACAAACGTGAGCCATTGATAGTATTTTTGATTGGCAAATAAGAGTTGTATAAATGTATGAGGTAAAATGTGGTTTTAACATATGCATATTATATAATATGATTAAGTCAGGTTTTATAACATATCAACTCACTTATCAATCATTTCTTAAGATACATTGGAAATTTACTGTTTTTTAAAAAATATAGTACTTTATGATTTACTATCATCATGCTGCTGTGCAGTAGATCTCAAAACCTACTTATCCTGTCTTTTTGAAACTTTGTACCATTTGATCAACAACTTCCTGTTTACTTCCCACCACACCTAACCTCTCGTAACCAGTAGTTCATTTTCTACTTTTTTGAGTTAAACTTTATTTGATTCTACATATAAATAAGATCATGCAGTATTTGTCTTTTTGAGTCAGGCTTATTTCATCTAGTATAATGTCTTCAAAATTTATCTATATTGTTTTAAATGATAGGATTTATTCATTGTTACGGTTAACTAGTGTTCCATGGTGTATCTATACCAAAACGTATACAAAAACTTTTTAAAAATTAAATATTAAATATAACTAAATTAAAAATTAAATATAATAATATTAATATATTTTTATAAATATATATTTATTCTTTGGTTGAAAAACTAGTGTGTTATGAGAAAATATTTCTTTGTTAAAGCATGTATCATTGTAATTTAGCATATAAATATTTTGTTAATTATAGCTCATTTGTACCAAGCACCAACCATAACATTGTATGTGTTAATAAATTTAATTTTGACAGTAATTTAATAACATAAGTATATTAATTATCTTTATTTCACAGTGGAAGAAACAGAGCCACTGAGAGAAACGACTCACTCACAATAGCAAAGCCCATATTAAAATACAGGCAACTTTGTCTCCAGAGATAACTCTTTTGAGTACAACCATAAAAATCTTTCAAACAGATAAGACAAAATTACTTTTAACACTTACTTTTCATAAAAACTAATACAAATTGAATAATTGGATAAATTGTCATTGTTACGTGTGTGTAAATGTATAAAATGGTACTTAAAATAGAAATAATTTAAGCTAGATAAAAGATGTTAATAATTTTTATGAATAAAATGGAAAGATAGTCAATTATTATTTGTAGATGATATCTTTCTTTACTTAGATAACAAATGAAACTACAAGACTACTTTAAATGTCTATTCAGGTGGGTAGGCAAAATTCTAAGATGATCACCTGGATTTTCAGTCTGTTGCACACCTGCTGTGTAATCTTCACCTCTGAAGTGTAAAAAACAAGTATCTCACTGCGGTGGAAAATTACTTATGAAATTAGGTTACTAATGTGTTGACTCTGTGTTCATCAATAGGGAGATAATCCTCATTGGACTAAACTTAATCAGAGGTGCCTTTAAAAGAAAAAGACACATGATAGAAAAACACCCCTGCTGACCTGGAAGTAAGTGACTTCTAGGTCGACCAATTTGTAAACTGCTTATGGTGACCATATGGCAGGAAATCTATTTGTATATTGCCAGAATTCCTGCCTTTCATATGATGCTTCCAGTAGGAAGAGAAAAAGGATACCATGACGGGTAAAAAAAAAAAAAAGGGGGGGGGGGGGGTCCCTTTTATGCAAGAAATAATCACCTCTTATCTGGAAAGCTTAATATAAACAGGGGAGACCACAACATGAGCACACCAATGAGAGGAAAAACACAGCCTGGTTGAAAGGGCTCACTGATATGATGGAGCAACATTTACTAAGTCATAGTGAATGATTAGCCTCTGGGATAACAATAGCCTGCCAAGAAGTCTACACTCATTCTTGTACTGATTAAATGAGCATATGTGCACCATTCTGGAGGCCCAGTTTTGCCCTATACATTACAGAAATAACATGGAGACCAGTGGGTAACCTCCTAGAATTAAATTTATTGTGAAAAAGCATATCTTATTATTTGTTTTCATAACTGAAAAACCTTGAAAACATAATGAATTTATATAATAAATTTATTAATATGGATGTTTATAACAATAAATGTTAATTTTAGAAGATTCTACTATATTGTCATACAATACTGAACTTTAAACACCTTAATATGAATATGTCTTGAATTCATGAACAGTCAGGCAGATAGTTTCTCTTAGATTAACATGATAAAAGTAGTAATTAGAGAAAACATTTAGAATGGAATAAAATTTATCAAAACCACATTTTTTCAATGGCTTGGCATAATTGTCCTGCTTTTTAAAATGGCTAGATTACTAACAAGAAGCAAAGACAAAATTGTGGCTTTGCCAAATGATTACGTTCTTGACCACTTAAAATCTAAAATTCTGGCTAATGGATTTAGGTGGCTTCTTAGGGTTACAAGGCAATACAAGAATTTTGATAGGCAGGAAAATGCATTCTACATACACACATTGCTCTTCTCCGATTTGCTTTAACCTCAAAAGATTGAAGATTGCAAATCTACTCTCTCAATTTAGAGTAAATTAATAAAAAGTTTTGTATTTTAGTCAAGCAAATAATTGTATAATACTAACAGGTAACAAAACGATGTCATTAACTGACCAAAAAAAAATAGTATGACTAGATTCGATAAGTATCTAGCCATGCAAATGACAACTCAATTAAATCAACATTCTAATAGGTGCACATGGAAAGCATTTATGTGCAATGTGGTGAACTTCTGCTCAGCGCCTTGTTATTTCTTTTCTTTTTTGAAAAACAATATTCTTTATCTACAGTGGGCTTTAGAAGTACAACTCATGTCAAGACATGTATTTATTATTATCCTTTGGTATACAACCCTAGGTATTTTTCATCTGGAATACAAAACCAAAATGAATGAGTACAACTTTTAGAAACTGATGTCTATTTTAGATCAACTTTATTTCCATGCTGCTTAAGAGCCTGTGCAAGAGCAGCTTAGGACCATCCAGTGGCTGCTCCTACCCATTCAGTTGTCTGAGCAGTGGGAGCTGCAGACCAGTCTTCCATTGCAGGCTGAGTGCTCCAGTCTTCAGTAGGGAACTGCTGGATAGGCACAGAGGGCACCTGCATGCCTTCAGACCAGTCTGCAACCTCAGGCTGAGTAGCAGTGAACTCAGCAGCTAGAGAAGTCCATTCACACTGAAATTTCTCCTTGGTCACAGCCTTTCCAGCAGCAGCCTGCTCTTTTTGTTTTTTTGAGATGGAGTCTTGCACTGTCACCCAGGCTGGAATGCAGTGGCGCAATCTTGGCTCACCATTATCCTACCTCAGCTTCCTGAGTAGCTGGGACTATAGGCACCTGCCATCATGCCCAGCTAATTTTTTGTATTTTTAGCAGAGTAAAAACTCCTCCTTCAGATTTTAGGTTTCACCATCCTAGCCAGGATGGTCTTGATCTCCTGACCTCATGATTCACCTGCTTCGGCCTCCCAAAGTGCTGGGATTACAGGCATGCACCACCGTGTCTGGCCCTGTTCTTCTTTTTTAATCTCTTCAGTATTTCTGTAGATGTAGAGATCAGGCATGACTTCCCATGGGTGTTCATGGGAAGTGGTGCCACATATTTGTAGAATTTCCCAGGCCATCATCCACCACATCAAACCCACTGAGTGAGATCCCTTGTTGTTGCATGGAATGGCAATGTCCACATAGTGCAGAGGAGGATCTGTGTTACACAGAGCAATGGTAGGTAGGTTAACATAAGGTGCCTGCATGAGAGACTGGTGTTCAGCCCTGAGTTCAGTAACCACAAGAAGCCATGGTTCCCAGAAGCCTGCCTAGCTCTGGTTAGTGAAGGTTCCAGGAGTGAAGTGGCCAGCACTTGGATTGGCTCCAGTGGCAGCGGCAAACTTCAGCACAGCCCACTGGCCTGTATTCCTGGAGGATATGACACAGACTTCAGTGGGGTTTTCAATGGCAACAATGGCACGAGCTTCCAGCAGAAGCTTCTCCCAGGTCCTCTTCAGATTTATGATGTAGATGCCATCACTTTTCCTTTTATGGATGTACAGTTCCATTTGGAAGTTAAGATTGGTGCCACCTAAGTGGATTCCTGCTGCAAGGAACTTAAGGACATCCTCCTCCTTTATTTGCAGGACATCAAGGGCTCCAGACATTGTGAGAGTTTCCCTTTAAGTTATGACAGGAATCCAGAATAACATCATATGGACCCCCCTGTGGGTAGTGCCAAAAGGCTCAGCACCTTTCCCTCCCTCCCCTTTACAGAGATATCAATTTCCCCTGAGTGACTCAGGTTGAATACTGGGAACTGAGAATGCTGTGTTCAGAGTTATTATTGTGAACATGCTTAACACATTTCTTTCATATTATAACAAATTTTATGAACTTTATTGTGCCTCACAAAGGTTTTTAGGAAAAGATTGTTTATTTATAATACTCAATTTGGATTCATAAAGATTTCAATATTCCAGGTAAATCAGAGAAACTTAAATGTCAACCAAATTCCATGAAACATATTTCAATGAAATAAAGTCCTCTTAGCTAAGAATTTTGACAAAGCAGGAGCATCACCATCTTGGACAAGCACCATCATTTTAAAGTTCACCTTGATCAAAAACTGCCTAAATCCAAAAGGCATCAGCCTGATGGCTAAGATCAGCATGACCATAAACCGCAAATAACATCTCCGACCAGAAACATTCCAACCATAAGATAAACCCCTCCTCAACCAGAGACATGCCAGCCCCAAGATAACCTCTGCTCTGGCTATAGATGTTAGCCCCAAGATAACCTTCCCTCTGACTAGAGATATTCCAACCCTGCAATAGACTTCTCCCCAACAGAGAAACATTCCAAGCCTGTGATAAGACCAATAAATACCCTTAGTCTTTAAGAGAGACTGCTCCTGACCAAAATTGACCAGAAGCCTCTCTCAGGTTTATTCTCCAAAAAACCTGTCTTTGTTGAGTTGCTTTTCATATTTCTTTCCTCTTTCTTTAACTCTTACATTTGGTGCCAAAATCCAGGATGGGTGTTGGGGGTAGAGGCTCTTTTGTAACCCCAAAAGCAGTGAGCAGCTGCTCATCCTACTGGATTCTGAGAGTCTCTGGCCACCCACCCCATCTTCTCTCTCACTTCACTTTTCCCTCATCCTCCCTTTTCTTTCTTTCTCTCTCTCTTCCACTGACTTTCTCACAGTACCTGGGAAGTCAGGTTGACTCTCCCAGTCCTCAGAGGACCAGTGAGACTAAGCTAGAAGAAATCTTGGGGATGCCCAGTTTCTTCTCAGCTTGACCATCCTCTTTAGAAAGAGGATTCTGGGTCTCTGTCTTTTGTTTGGGGATGGCTAGAATAAAAACAGACATCCTCAGCTTCTTCTCTACAGTCCACATGGGTGCCAAACAATTCCACATTTCTACATCCTCTCCACTGGGCTGTCTCCTTCACAATCTCACAAAACTTGGCTTACACGTTTAGTTTTTTATTGCAACATGGCTTGGCCCCAATACAAATTAGACAATGACAGCCGATGGCCCAAAAATGGCACTTTCAAGTTCTCAGGGGCCTTGACAACTTTATAACCAGGAACAGCAAATGGCAAGAGGTTTTCTATATTCAGGCTTTCCTCTACCTTAGATTCTGTCCCTCCCTGTGTCAAGCTTCCACCCTCTCATGAAATCCTTCTTCTTAATGAAAACCCTCCCCAGGTCTCTCCTTCCTCTGAAACTCCTTCCTTCAAAACCCCTTCCTCCAATATTCACAAGACCTTTATGTTTTTCTCTTTATAAATGTTGTTTTCCTGGAAAAGATTTTTTCCCAATCAACTGAATTACTTTTCTCCACTCTGTCTTGCCACTCTTGGTACAGGTATGAAAAACCCTAAAATGCTTGAGACTCCTTGGGAAAACAGAAAAGGCACCACAAGCCCTGTTTTGGGGAAAACATCTGTTTCCTTATGGTACCCTGGGAATTAGAGGTGAATAAGTACCTCTCAAAATGAGTTTTTGTCTTCCAGCTATACTTGTTTATTGGGCCCTGGAAACTGTTTTCCTAGTCCTGGTTTATTTTTCCCCTTTCTTTCTTTCTTTTTCTTTTTCTCTTTTTTTTTTTTTTTTTTTTTTGAGATGGAGTCTCACACTGTCACCTGGGCCAGTGTGCAGTGGCATGATCTCAGCTCCCTGCAACCTCCACCTTGTGGGTTCAAGTGATCCTCCTACCTCAGTCTCCCAGGTAGCTGGGATTACAGGTGGCCATCACCACTCCCAGCTAATTTTTTGTATTTTAGTAGAGATGGGGTTTCACTATGGTAGTCAGGCTGTTCTTGAACTCCTGACCTCATGATCCACCTTCCTCAGCCTCCCAAAGTGCTGGGATTACATGCATGAGCCACCATGCCTGGCACCTAGCCCTGTTCTTGAAGGGTCTCATCCAATAATACAATTGAGAAATTAGCAAAAAAAAAAAAAAAAAAAAAAATCTTATCATTACTGAATCTTCTGGTTGTCTGTGTGACTATATATGTGTTATATGTGCAATGTCTATTAAAAAAGCTCTAATTAATTGGCCTAAGAAAAATAAGCACTTAAATCAAATATTTTTTAAGGAAAAGGCAAAATCTAAGAGACCTTTTAGTTCACAAAACTTTAATCTTTAAAGCTCATAGGTACAGTAAGATTAGAAATGTCTTCAGAGTTGCCAGGATACATTTTTATTTGCATTTATTAATCAAGCAATTCCATACTTAGCACTGCCAAATACTAAAAGCTGTCAAAATTTTGCATAGAGGCTACAAAATTATAACTCAGACCAAACAGAATAATCTTTGCTTGTATAATTTTTAAATAAACAAAACAATAATATTGGTTTAATAAAGATAACTACATCTTGAACTATTTAGTGAAATACCCTAACCTCCTAACTTCTAATCTTGTGGCCTTAGGCAGTCTAGTCCACAGACTTGAAAGAAATTTATTTTGAGAAAGGACTGCTATCATCTTTAATATTGAAGAAAAGAGAATTTATAAAAAAGAATCTTATATGGTAAATTTCTGTCCTAAAGTAAATTAACCAGTTGTTTGAAGAAAGGACTGTTATCATCTTTAATACTGAAGAAAAGAGAATTTATAAAAAAGAATCTTATATGATAAATTTCTGTTCTAAAGTAAATTAACCAGTTGTTTGAAGAAAGTGATGTTTGCAATAAATCAGAAAGTTGAGGTATGTCAGAGATTGCAAAGATTATGAAAAATTTTATAAAAGGGAATTTGTGCAAGAAGTGTACAATTTAAAAGTGATTAGGCCTCCTGAATGTTTTATAAAATGCCACTATAACTCTTAGTTGTACAACTTGCCTCCTTTGCCGGGAGGTAAGACCTAGGAGACATGGTGTTAAATACTGGAATAAGCCAGACCTTATCTGCACTTCTGTCTAGATCCTAGGTTCTACACCTAGCACATAATTAAAATCTCAAACTTACCAACAAAAGTAAAGATTGCTAAAAGTTAACAGTGTAACATGTATTTAAAACTATTGAAAAAACAGTTTACATATACTTTTGGTAAAAAGATTTTTTTTTTTTTTTTGAGACGGAGTCTTGCTCTGTCGCCCAGGCTGGGGTGCTGTGGCCGGATCTCAGCTCACTGCAAGCTCCGCCTCCCGGGTTCCCGCCATTCTCCTGCCTCAGCCTCCCAAGTAGCTGGGACTACAGGCGCCCGCCACCTCGCCTGGCTAGATTTTTGTATTTTTTAGTAGAGACGGGGTTTCACCGTGTTAGTCAGGATGGTCTCGATCTCCTGACCTCGTGATCCGCCCGTCTCGGCCTCCCAAAGTGCTGGGATTACAGGCTTGAGCCACCGCGCCCGGCCCTTGGTAAAAAGATTATAAGGAGGCATCAGAATGTGGATTTTTACCTAGAATAAAAGATTAAAGAATTGTTTTAAATTGAATAAAATAAAAATGAAGGTTTAGGCAAGTTTTGGAAGGTTAATAGTAAAGGAAAAGTTGTAGGGATATCATCCAGTTTTTCGGTAACTTGAGCATTAAAATAAAAGCACAATGAGTTTCTCCTTTTTTTTTGAGATGAAGTTCCACTCTTGTTGCCCAGGTTGGAGTGCAATGGCACAATCTCAGCTCAGCTCACAGCAACCTCTGCCTCCAGGGTTCAAGTGATTCTCAGCCTCCCAAGTAGCTGGGATTACAGGCATATGCCACCACACTAGACTAATTTCGTATTTTCAGTAGAAATGTGGGTTTTCCCAAGTTGGTCAGGCTGGTCTCCAACTCTTGACCTCAGGTGATCCACATGCCTCGGCCTCCCAAAGTACTGGGATTACAGGCGTGAGCCACCGTGCCTGGCTGAGTTTCTCTTAAAGCACTAACCTGCTCTTTAACAGAAATTATAAAGGGTTAAAAAGGGTCTATAAAAATGTTACCTATGGTCGGCCAGGCGTGGTGGCTCACACCTGTAATCCCAGCACTTTGGGAGGCTGAGGCAGGCAGATCACAAGATCAGGAGATCGAGACCACCCTGGCTAACACGGTGAATCCCCATCTCTAATAAAAATACAAAAAGTTAGCCAGGCATTGTGGCAGGTGCCTTTAGTCCCAGCTCCTCGGGAGGCTGAGGCAGGAGAATGGCGTGAGTGTGCAGTGAGCCGAGATTGCACCACTGCACTCCAGCCTGGGCAGCAGAGCCAGACTCTGCCTTAAAACAAAAACAAACAAAAAAAGGTACCTATGGTCAAACATTAACATTGGGTAAATGTGTCTACAAGATTTTATTTAAAATTGAGTTTAACATTAATAGCTCACTAATATAAAGGTAAAATTGGGCTTATATGGTATAAAATCATACAGAAAGCATTGTCAAATATAAAATGGTGTTTGGTTTTCTTTGAGCTATATTTGTATAAATATGTTATTGGTGTGTGTTCCAAAAATATGGGAGACTCCTGTAATTCTGATATATCTTAGTGCACATTATCAATGATAATTATAATTGTTAAAATTATTGCGTGCCACAAAGGTAGCAGATATCCTTGCTAACTGTACCTTTAACTGTGGCTACCCTAAAACTTGTTGTCATCCATAAACAATTGTTTTGTTTTGCCTTGGTCCTCTTTAGAAGGTAGTTTTATAATCAGCTATAAAGTTCTAACAGCTGCTTTTGAATGCAGGTTTCTGATAACTTTGGAGATTGTGACATCAGAAGAGAGGAAAAATGTTCAGGACTCTTGAAGAGCTAAAATGTTAATTAATATTCAGCAGGACAGGAATTAACTTCATGAACTGAACTAATAGGATACTGGAGTGATCTTTCTGACATTTTCCTTAAAATATTGTTAATCCTTTGTTTTGGTTTTCAAAGTCAAAGAAACTTTTCTTTTGAGTGATTGACAGCTTGTAACAATTCACATCCATGAACAAAATTTGAAGCACACTTGTTTCTCTCTACTTGATTTTCTCCAGAATTTGGAAACTATCTGTGAGTATTCTTAAGTTATGTCAGTATAATTATTTGCATAAGTGCAATAAGAATCTATTTTCTTTTTCTTTTCTTTTCTTTTCTTTTTTTTTTCTTTTTAGATGGAGACTCACTCTGTCACCCAGGCTGTAGTGCAGTGGCATGATTTTGGCTCACTGCAACCTCCACCTCCTGGGTTCAAGTGATTCTCCTGGCTTAGCCTCCTGAGTAGCTGGGATTACAGGTGCCCACCATCACACTTGGCTAATTTTTCTTTATTTTTAGTAGAGATGGGGTTTCACCATCTTGGCCAGGCTGGTCTCGAACTCCTGACCTCGTGATCCACCAGCCTCAGCCTCCCAAAGTGCTGGGATCACAGGCATGAACCACCGTGCCCAGTCTAAGAATCTGTTTTCTTTTGTGACATTACATAATCGGAAAACTGGTTATTTTACCAAGGCTTTGACTGGAATGTTGTGCTTTCTTTTAAGGAATCAAACTTGACTTATGAAACCAATAAATCTCTTGGAAACTGGCCTCATATTTTGTGTACACAGTCCCAGTACAGTGTTTCTGATCTGTGGTAAGTAAAGAATGTCACTTTCTAGCAGGCCAGGAAGCCCAAGTTATCTTGGAACCTCTAGAAGAGAGAAATTCATCAACTCTTAGGTATTTGATGGTATGAATCCATGGCTCGGCTTAGCTGTAAAAAGGTCTTATCTCAGATTCCTTCTACAAAACAAAGTTCCATCAAAGCCCATTTAAAAGGCCTGTGTAACAAATAATTATACTTGCTGCACTGTATGCAAATAACTAAGCCAAGTATAATAAAGCAAACAAGTCCTATCATGATTTGTCTTCTAATAAAAATGGAAAACTGGAGAGAGAAATTGTTTCAAAAACTATAACATGCCTGTTGTTAAATTCTAGTCTTGCTTAATGTTTTTCCATTTTTATTATTTTCTACAGTTTAAATTAAATTCTAATTTTTCTGGCTACAAGTTTCTAAAATAAGCTGTGTTTTCTTAAAGCCCTATGAACTGAAAACTAAATGTTTCAGCAGGTGTTTCCTCTAAGCCCCCGGATCATCACAGGAGGAAATCTCTTCACTGCTAGCACTGACTACTAATAACTGAGTATGCCCAGAATCCCTCCCCACCGCATGTAACGAGTCCAGAGAGCGCAGGGTAATTCAGAGTATCTGTTAAAGGAATCAACTCCTGTATACATCACATGTGAGTCAAAGCCTGGAAAGATGAGGAAGCAACCCCCGATAGTCCAAAGGAATGTCCTAAATATCAACGTAAAGAAATAGGAAATCTTAAGCTGAAAATCGTAAAAAAATAAGTAACTGAGTGAGAACTACTCATCTTAGTCTCACCCTTACTTCACCGAATACTTTTTGTCATTCCTACCTCAAATATTAATGAAGCAGGAATTTTAAAAAATAACAATAACTACTGCATTTATTCACTCCAAGAAAAGTAAAAGCTAAATCTCAGAATGTGGCACGGTAAGGGTTAAAAAGAAAAAGAACAAATTTGCCTCTGCCTAGCAAGCTCACTTCAAGGACAGTTAGAAGATAACGCTGTCTGAATAGTCAGGGTCAAAGGAATGGGCTCCAGACACAACCCACGCCCTTCGAGATCAAGGTTGAAGGAAAAAAAAGAAAGACACATTCTTTTACTGTTACTCTTTTCCCAGGCTTCTTAAGCATTATTATGTTTTACAAATGTCTGTCTTTAGCCAGTTCTTGTTTTTCTTTCAATGCAGCTACAAGGCCACTGGCTATGCAAGGTCACAAGTTATGTTATGCTGTAGACTACGTGACCTGTCACTGTATAATTAACTGCTTTTGTGTTGCTTCTGTAAGGCCGCTTATAAAAACCCCACTCTGTCTTTGTTCAGCGCTCAGCTTTTTGGATTTGAGTCCACTGAGCCAGTGCGTACCTAAAATAAACAACAAGCCTCCTGTATTCCATATTGGTCTCTCCGTTCCTCAGTTTACCACAACATTAAAACATTCATGAAAATTATTATTATTATTTTTGAGATGGAATTTCATTCTTGCTGCCCAGGTGGAGTGCAATGTCATGATCTCAGCTTACCACAACCTCTGCCTCCCAGGTTCAAGGGGGTTTCTCTATGTTGGTCAGTCTCGTCTCGAACTCCCGACCCCAGGTGATCCACCCACCTCAGCCTCCCAAAGTGCTGGGATTCCAGACATGAGTCATTGTGCCTGGCCATGAAAATTATTGACTATGCCACCTTGTGGGAATTGCTTTACTCACTCTACTATTTGCAGTAGGACTATATGCTGTGGCACCCTCAGGGTGGAATATTGGACAGACAATATAAATTACTATAGCATTTTGCTTAATTATTATCCTCATAGCAGGAATAATGGTTACCAACAGAAAACAACACAAGGGCCTTACCAAACATGCACCTCTGCCTCTCATTAGGTATGGAATATTGTTTCTATCTCAACCAATCTTGCCTAGTAAGAGACGCTGCTGAAAACTTAAAGGATCAAAAAGCTAAGGGAATACCGAAACAACCAAATAGAGTCTTGGTTTGGGAACAAAATCACAGCATGGGTCATCCACTTCCTGGGCCCTCTCCTAATATTATGCCTAGGACTCATGTTCTTACCCTGCCTAATTAACCTTTTTCAAAGATTTTTAACTGACAGGATCATGGCCATTTGACAGATAACTACTCAAAACCATCTACAGACAACGTTACTCCTGCAATCTATCTGAGACTTGAAAATTTTTGGTCCCCTTGTCAGCAAGAAGTAGCCAGAAAGAACATACTGCCCCTCACCTCTTTTATAACTATGGGGTCTGGATTGACAGAGCAGAGCATCATCATCTTGGACAAGTACTGCCATTTTTAACCTCGATCAAAAACTGCCTAAATCCAAAGGGCATCAGCCTAATGGCTAAGGTCAGCATGACCATGAACCACAAATAACATCTCTGACCAGATACACTCCAAAACCCTCTCTGACCAGAAACAGGCCAGCCCTGAGACAACCTCCTCTCTGGCTGGAGAGATGTCAGCCCCAAAATAACCTCCCCTCTGACCAGAGACATTCTAACCTTGCCATAAACTTTTCCCCCACGCAGAAACATTGCAAGCCTGTGATAAGCTGTCTCACCTTGAACCCTTAAATAATCTTAGTCTGCAAGAGAAAGTGCTCCTGACCAAAATCAGCCAGATTTTGGTCAATTTTGAAGAAATAAACCTGAGAGGTCAATAAACCTCTCAGGTTTATTTCTTCAAAATAGACCTGTCTGTGACTGTTGAGATGCTTTTCATGCTTCTTTCCTCTTTCTTTAACTTTTACAGTGACTAATATAAATTACTAAAATAGATTAAGACCTTTTTTTTTGTACAACATGTAATCCTGAGGAGACAATCAAAATTTATGTACATTTCTACTACCTGAAGGGTGATCTAAATGTTTATACAGAAACATTTACTTAATTGTCACTATTTTTTTTGTGTTTTGTTTTGTTTCTTCTTTTGAGATAGAGTCTTGTCTGTCACCCAGGCTAGAGTGCAGTGGTGCAATCTCAGCTCACTGCAACCTCTGCATCCCAGGTTCAAGCAATTCTCCTGTCTCAGCTTCCTGAGTAGCTGAGATTACTAGTGCGTGCCATCATTCCCAGCTAATTTTTGTATTTTTAGTAGAGATAGGGTTTCACCATCTTGGCCAGGCTGGTCTTGAACTCCTGACCTCAGCTGATCCACCCGCCTTGGCCTCCCAAAATGTTGAGATTACAGGCATGAGCCACCGTTCCTGAGTTTCTCCTCAAAAACAAATGGCAACTTTGATTTAGATAGCTTTTTTTTTTACAAGATCAAAAATGAAGACATCTCCACTATTATGGTACTCTCAGTTGACAAGTTTTTTTCTTATGGCTCCACAAACAACAGAAATCAAAAAGAAATCTCTCCTGTGCACTCATGGGGGGATTCTTTTATATGTAGAGAATTTTGAAGCCAACCTTATATATGAGGTTTCTTGCACATATTAAGAAAGAAAATTTAATTAAGAAAGAAAATTTAATGGGACATTTGCTGCCTCATAATATCAGAAACAGAATATTGGTCTACTGCTCTTAACCTACTTCATAACTTAAAGAGAACTTCTTCAGAATAGGTTAAAGAACATTGCCAAGAGGCCATTCGACTTCTGAATGGGCATTATGTGTTAGGGGCCCCCCCTCTACCCCACATGGAGTAGAACAAATGAGGCAATGATTAGAAATGTATTTTTCATAATGGGCTCTATAGCAGATTTTACTGTAAACGCTATGGCAGTTACTAATACTTGTAGTTGCACATGGAGGAATACATCAGGTACTACATAGATTAAATTGCAGAGGATTAATAAACAGGCTGCTTTGTTGAAACAAGTAGAACATTTATCTAACTAATTATTTGATCTATTTAGTTTTAGTTGGTTTGTTCATGGGGATCTTGGTTAAAAAGCATACTTCAAACTCTTGGTGTTATCCTCTTTATAGTAAAACTAGTAGTTTCTCACCGAACTCTATTCTCTCAAAAGTTAAAAATGTTTGAATGCATTCATCTGTAGAATGTCAAATGGTCTCTGTTTAACATGAATGAAAAAAACTCAAAGACATATACGACCATAAGGACACCATAACTTATGAATGACATGATACAAAAAAAAAAAACCTCAAAATAAGGAAAACTGAGAGTGGCATTAATGATATTACCTAGGTTTTCTTCCAGGGTTTTTATGGTTTTAGGTTTAACATTTAAGCCTTCAATCCATCTTGAATTAATTTTCATAAAAGGAGTAAGGAAAAGATCCAGTTTCAGTTTTCTACTTACGGCTAGCCAATTTTCCCAGCACCATTTATTAAATAGGGAATCTTTCCCCATTTCTTGTTTTTGTCAGGTTTGTCAAAGATCAGATGGCTGTAGATGTGTGGTATTATTTCTGAGGGCTCTGTTCTGTTCCGTTGGTCTATATTTCTGTTTTGGTACCAGTACCATGCTGTTTTGGTTACTGTAGCCTTGTAGTATAGTTTGAAGTCAGGTAGTGTGATGCCTCCAGCTTTGTTCTTTTGGCTTAGGATTGTCTTGGCAATTTGGGGTCTTTTCTGTTTCCATATGAACTTTAAAGCAGTTTTTTCCAATTCTGTGAAGAAAGTCATTGGTAGCTTAATGGGGATGGCATGGAATCTATAAATTACCTTGGGCAGTATGGCCATTTTCACAATATTGATTCTTCCTATCCATGAGCATGGTATGTTCTTCCATTTGTTTGTGTCCTCTTTTATTTCACTGAGCGGTGGCTTGTAGTTCTCCTTGAAGAGGTCCTTTACTTCCTTTGTAAGTTGGATTCCTAGGTATTTTATTCTCTTTGAAGCTATTCTGAATGGGAGTTCATTCATGATTTGGCTCTCTGTTTGTCTGTTACTGGTGTATAAGAATGCTTGTGATTTTTGCACATTGATTTTGTATCCTGAGACTTTGCTGAAGTTGCTTATCAGTTTAAGGAGATTCTGGGCTGAGACAATGGGGTTTTCTAAATATACAATCGTGTCATCTGCAAACAGGGACAATTTGACGTCTTCTTTTCCTAACTGAATACCATTTATGTCTTTCTCTTGCCTGATTTCCTTAGCCAGAACTTCCAACACTATGTTGAATAGGAGTGGTGAGAGAGGGCATCCCTGTCTTGTGCCAGTTTTCAAAGGGAATGCTTCCAGTTTTTGCCCATTCAGTATGATACTGGCTGTGGGTTTGTCATAAATAACTCTTATTATTTTGAGATACGTTCCATCAATACCGAATTTATTGAGAGTTTTTATCATGAAGGGCTGTTGAATTTTGTCGAAGTCCTTTTCTGCATCTATTGAGATAATCATGTGGTTTTTGTCTTTGGTTCTGTTATATGCTGGATTACATTTATTGATTTGTGTATGTTGAACCAGCCTTGCATCCCAGGGATGAAGCCCACTTGATCATGGTGGATAAGTTTTTTGATATGCTGCTGGATTCAGTTTGCCAGTATTTTATTGAGGATTTCTGCATTGATGTTCATTAGGGATATTGTTCTAAAATTCTCCTTTTTTGTTGTATCTCTGCCAGGCTTTGGTATCAGGATGATGTTGGCCTTGTAAAATGAGTTAGGGAAGATTCCCTCTTTTTCTACTGATTGGAATAGTTTCAGAAGGAATGGTACCAGCTCCTCCTTGTACCTCTGGTAGAATTTGGCTGTGAATCCGTCTGGCCCTGGACTTTTTTTGGTTGGTAGGCAATTAATCATTGCCTCAATTTCAGAGCCCACTATTGGTCTATTCAGGGATTCAACTTATTCCTGGTTTAGTCTTGGGAGAGTGTAAGTGTCCAGGAAATTATCCTTTTCTTCTAGGTTTTCTAGTTTATTTGCATAGAGGTGTTTATAGTATTCTCTGATGGTAGTTTGTATTTCTGTGGGGTCGGTGATGATATCCCCTTTATCATTTTTTATTGCGTCTATTTGATTCTTCTCTCTTGTCTTCTTTATTAGTCTTGCTAGTGGTCTATCAATTTTGTTGATCTTTTCAAAAAACCAGCTCCTGGATTCATTGATTTTTTGGAGGGTTTTTTGTGTCTCTATCTCCCTCAGTTCTGCTCTGATCTTAGTTATTTCTTGCCATCTGCTAGCTTTTGAATGTGTTTACTCTTGCTTCTCTAGTTCTTTTAATTGTGATGCTAGGGTGTCAATTTTAGATCTTTCCTGCTTTCTCTTGTGGGCGTTTAGTGCTATAAATTTCCCTCTATACACTGCTTTAAATGTGTCCCAGAGATTCTGGTGTGTTGTGTCTTTGTTCTCATTGGTTTCAAAGAACACGTTTATTTCTGCCTTCATTTCGTTATGTACCCAGTAGTCATTCAGAAGCAGATTATTCAGTTTCCATGTAGTTGAGCGGTTTTGATTGAGTTTCTTAGTCCTGAGTTCTAGTTTGATTGCACTGTGGTCTGAGAGACAGTTTGTTATAATTTCTGTTCTTGTACATTTGCTGAGGAGTGCTTTACTTCCAGTTATGTGGTTTATGTGGTCAATTTTGGAATAAGTGTGATGTGGTGCTGAGAAGAATGTATATTCTGTTGATTTGGGGTGGAGAGTTCTGTAGATGTCTATTAGGTCCGCTTGGTGCAGAGTTGAGTTCAATTCCTGGATATCCTTGTTAACTTTCTGTCTCATTCATCTGTCTAATGTTGACAGTGGGGTGTTAAAGTCTCCCATTATTATTGCATGGGAGTCTGAGTCTCTTTGTAAGTCTCTAAGGACTTGCTTTATGAATCTGGGTGCTCCTGTATTGGGTGCATATATATTTAGGATAGTTAGCTCTTCCTGTTGAATTGATCCCTTTACCATTATGTAATGGCCTTCTTTGTCTCTTTTGATCTTTGATGGTTTAAAGTCTGTTTTATCAGAGACTAGGATTGCAACCCCTGCTTTTTTTTTGTTTTCCATTTGCTTGGTAGATCTTCCTCCATCCCTTTATTTTGAACCTGTGTGTCTCTGCGTGACATGGGTCTCCTGAATACAGTAAACCCCCCACCTTAACCCACAAGTATAGGACACCTGTAACCCCTCCCTGGCAACAAATCACACACCCATTACTATCCCATTAAAGGCTAAACACCCTTATCCTGCTCAACGCCAGTATCCCATCCCTCAACAGACTTTGAAGGGACTAAAGCCTGTCCAGAATCTTGGCCTTATCAACTAAATTGTCTAGCCTATCCACCTCGTGGTACCAAACCCATATATTCTCCTATCCTCAATCCCTCCCTCCACAACCCATTATTGTGTTCTGGGTCTCAAAGAAAGCATCTTTCTCAAAGATGCAACAATTATGCTGATAAGACATCTAAAGAAGCAGCCAATATTCCCAGTTCTGTCCCTCATGGCCAGCTTTTCTCCTTCTCATCAGTCACTCCTACTTACTCTCCCACTGAAGTTTCCACCTATCAATCCCTCCTCTCTCAAGGCAAATGGTTCTTGGACCAAGGAAAATATCTCCTTCTAACCTCACAAGTCCATTCTATTCTGTCATCATTTCTTTTCTTTTCTTTTCTTTTCTTTTCTTTTCTTTTCTTTTCTTTTCTTTTCTTTTGAGATGGAGTCTTGCTCTGTCACCCAAGCTGGAGTGCAGTGGTGACATCTCAACTTACTGCAAGCTCCACCTCCCAGGTTCATTCCATTCTCCTGTCTTAGCCTCCAGAGTAGCTGGGACTACAAGTGCCCACCACTGCGCCTGACTACTTTTTTGTATTTTTAGTAGAGATGGGGTTTCACCGTGTTAGCCAGGAGGGTCTCAATCTCCTGACCTTGTGATCCACCCACCTCAGCCTCCCAAAGTGCTGCGATTGTAGACATGAACCACTGCGCCTGGCCTTCTGTCACCATTTCATAACCTCTTCCATGTAGGTTACAAGCACATCTCTTAGATCCTCTCATTTCCTTTCCATTGAGGAAATCTATCTTCAAGGAAATCACTTCTCAGTGTTCCATCTGCTATTCTACTACTCCTCAGGGATTTTTCAGACCCCCTCCCTTCCCTACACATCAAGCTCAGGGATTTGCCCCTGCCCAGGACTGGCAAATTAACTTTACTCATGTGTCCCAAGTCAGGAAACTAAAATACCTCTTGGTCTGGGTAGATACTTTCACTGGATGGGTAAAGGCTTTTCCCACAGGGTCTGAGAAGGCCACTGCGGTCCTTTCTACCCTTCTGTCCAGACATAATTCCTCGGTTTGGCCTTCTCACCTCTAAACAGTCTGATAAGGGACCAGCCTTTATTAGTCAAATCACCCAAGCAGTTTCTCAGGCTCTTGGTATTCAGTGGAACCTTCATACCTCTTACCATCCTCAATCCTCAGGAAAGGAAGAAAGGACTAATGGGCTTTTAAAGACACACCTCACCAAGCTCCGCCACCAACTTAAAAAGGACTGGACAGTACTTTTACCTCTTGCCCTTCTCAGAATTAGATCCTGTCCTTGAGATGCTAAAAGTACAGTCCATTTGAACTCTTATATGGACGCACTTTCTTGCTCAGCCCCAACCGCATCCCAGACACCAGCCCTCTAGGCTACTATCTTCCAGTCCTCCAGCAGGCTAGACAGGAAATTTGCCAGGCTGCTAGTCTTCTCTTGCCTACTCCAGATATGCAGCCACGTGAAGACACCCTAGCTGGATGATCAGTTCTTGTTAAGAATCTGACCCCTCAAACTCTACAACCTCAATGGACCAGACCCTACTTAATCATCAATAGTACCCCAACTGCCATCCATCTGAAGGACCCTCGCCCATTAGGTTCACCATTCCATCAGACAAACAGCCTGATCTCTCCTCTTCCTCCTGGAAGTTGCAAGTACTCACCCCTACTTCCCTTAAACTCACCCGCAATCCTAAAGGATAACCCTTATAAACCTAATACATGCTTTCATTTTTATTAGGTTTCTTCTTCCTTACCTTAGCTGTTTACAATGGGGTTTACACAGTCCCCTCCCCAACTTGGACTGCACCCCAAAACCTTGTCTTCCCTACTATCTTCTGTCTAGTCATACTCCTATTCACCATTCTCAACTAGTCTTAAATGCCCTGCCCCTGTTTACACTGCCGGTTTACACTTTTCCTCCAAACCATCATAGCAGATATCACGTGGTACTCTCTCCACGTGATATCTGACTCCCTCTTGGAGTGGATAATCTTTGCTAACAGGGCACCCTCCAATACTTTAACCCTGATAAAGTCCTATTGTTTACTTTTATACTCACTCTTATTCTTGTTCCCTTTCTTATGCCACCCTCTACCTCTCTCCAGCTATCTCCACCACACCATCAATCTCTCTCACTCTCTCCGAGACCTCTCTAATCCTTCTTTAACAAACAATTGCTGGCTTAGCATTTCTGTTTCCTCCCAAACTGCCAAGGCCTTGACTTACTCACTGTTAAAAAAGGGGACTTTGTATATTTTTAAATGAAGAGTGTTATTTTTACCTAAATTAATCTGGCCTGGCATATAACAACATAAAAAAACTCAAGGATATAGCCCCAAAACTCGCCAACCAAGCAAATAATTATGCTGAACCCCCTTGGGCACTCTCTAATTGGATGTTCTGGGTCCTTTCAATTCTTAGTCCTTTAATACCTGTTTTTCTCCTTCTCTTATTCATACCTTGTGTCCTCCATTTAGTTTCTCAATTCATACAAAATGACATCCAGGCCATCCTTGATCATTCTATATGACAATTGCTCCTTCTAACAACCCCAAAATGTCACCTCTTACCCCAAAAATCTTTCTTCAGTTTAATCTCTCCCACTCTAGGTTCCCAGGCTGCCCCTAATCCCACTCGAAGTAACCATGAGAAACATCACCAATTATCTCTCCATACCAATCCCCAAAATTTTCACTGCCGCAACCCTTCACCACTATTTTGTTCTGTTTTTCTTATTAATATAAGAAGACAGGACTGTCAGGCCCCTGAGTCCAAGCTAAGCTATCATAACCTCTGTGACCTACATGTATATATCTAGGTGGCCTGGAGCAACTGAAGAACCATAAAAGATGACATTCCACCGTTGTGATTTGTTCCTGCTCCACCCCAACTAATCAATCAACCTTGTGACATTCCTCTCCTGGAGAATGAGTCTCATGATATCCCAACCCTGTACCTTGTGACCCCGCCCCCACCTGCAAGGGATAACAACCTTTAACTGTAATTTTCCACTACCTACCCAAATCCTATAAAACTGCCCCACCCCTATCTCCCTTTGTTGACTCTGTTTTCAGACAGCCCACTTGCACACAAGTGAAATAAACAGCCTTGTTGCTAACACAAAGCCTGTTGGTGGACTCTCTTCCCACGGACTCACATGACAGTACCAACCACTGTGTTTTTGCCAATATGAGGATTTCAACTATTCAAACCATATTCAAATAAAGTGAGTCTCAAGGTGTAATTAATCTGGGTGTTTCTGTACCTTACTTCCATGTTCTGTATGTCATTTTGGTTTTTCTGTCCCTAAGTCTTTTTGTACCACATGTCTGTGCTGGAGTGTCACTAAGCCTACTCTGAATTTAGAGGACACCTGATTTGAAAATCATTTTTTGCTCAATTAAACTCTGTTAAATGTAAATATTCTAAAGATTTTTTCTTCTAAAAGTTTTCCAATTTTTTCTATGATAAATGGACTTTGATATTCTTGTTATTTTTTTCCAAATTATTCTATGCAAGCTATTTTTTCCAAATTAGTTTAGAAAAGTTCTTGACCTGAACTTTCCACATTCCTGAGCTGATCTGTACTCTTCTCTCTAAAGTAGTGGTAATTCCAGAAATCAAGTGGCATAAAATATTGTTGCTTACAAATTAAAATCTAATTGCCAACACCAATTTTAGATTCAGTATTACAAGCTAGTAAAATTAAAGACCTATAAAATATTTTCAAAATATTTACAAATTTCTGTTAAAAATCAGTATTTTGGGATTAATTATTAAAATATTCTATTGCATCCTTTTTACTGGGCACATTACTAGGTTGGTAATTGGAGAATATGAGCAAGATACATGTTATTTACTTTTAATTAAACAGGTATTGCTGTCTCTAAGCCAGACTTGATCACCTGTCTGCAGAAAGGAAAAGAGCCCTGGAATATGAAAAGGCATGAGATGGTGGATGAACTCCCAGGTAGGTGAGAGTGAATACAACAGATGACACAGATGAGACGTCCAAAGTTCAAGAAGAAAGCCAGGTCTTAAACTGTTACTTGGGAAGCTGTGTTGCAAAGGAAATAGTTTCTGGGAAGCCTGAGGGGTTTGTTTTTCATTTGTTTTTTTTTTTTGTTTGTTTGTTTATTTTTGTTTTCTCTCAAATAAGGGTATCTTCTGTCTTATACGTTTAAATTATGTCAAGATTCTACTTCCCCTTCAGTGATTTTCCTTCAAGTTCACAGTGAGAGCCAAAGTCTTCTTTATGATCTGTAACAGACAGCACAATCTAGCTGATTTTCCTTTCCTTCTGGGGACACACAAATATCTGCATATTTTTGAGAAACTCTATGTTAAACTATTTTTAAATTATCTTCTTGTGTCATGTCTGAAATGTGTGAGAGTAGTGCTTTCTGTTCTATTAGGGTTTTCTTATATATGTTTCTACACATGCCATCCTGTTTATATTACTATAGTCTTTAAATATAGTCTGAAATTATAAAGTATGATGTTCCTCTGTTTTTTTCCCTCAAGATTGCTTTGTCTGTTCAAAGTTTATTGTAGTTTCATATACATTTTAGAATTGTATTTTCCATTATCATGAAGAAAATGTCACTGGAGTTTTGACAGGGAGTTTATCGAATCTATAGATCACTTTGGATAACATGGCACTTTAATATTTATTATTTCAATCTGTTGGCATAAAATATTTTGAAATTTGTTTCTTGTATAATTTATTTTTTATATATTTTATGGTAAAGATTGTTTATCTCATTAGTTAAATTCATTTTTGAAAATTTATCATTTTAATGCTATTGTAAATAAAATAATTTTCTTCCTCTACTTTGTCAGTTTGTTTTCAGTGTATGGAACCATAACTTATACTTGTTTGTTAATTTAATCTTTTGCTAATTTACTGAGTTTATTTATTAGTTTGGACAGTTTTGTTGTTGTTTTTGAGATGGAGTTTCTCTCTTGTTGCCCAGGCTTGAGTGCAATGGTTCAATTTCAGCTCACAGCAGCCTCTACCTCCTGGGTTCAAGCTATTCTCCTGCCTCAGCCTTTCGAGTAGCTGGGATTACAGGCATGCACCACCATGCCCAGTCAATTTTTGTATTTTTAGTAGAGACAGAGTTTCTCCATGTTGGCCAGGCTGGTCTTGAAATCCTGACCTCAGGTGATCCACCCGCCATGGCCTCCCAAAGTGCTGGGATTACAGGCGTGAGCCACCACAACCAGCCTAGACAGGTTTACCACATGGTTTATGGCTTTTTATGTAAGATTATATGATCCTTTTCTTTACCTCGCTGAACTCCTGAGAGCAAGATGGGTCACCAGCAGCTGTACTGGAGCCACCCATGAAAATTAGGCCACAGTTCTCACTCTTGTCACATCTGTTCAAACTGGCATGGTCTGATCCGGAAATATGGCCTCCATATGTGCCACCAGTGTTTCCGTCAGTACGTGAAGGATATCGGTTTCATTAAGTTGGACTAAATGATCTTCCTTTAAAGGATTATCCAAAGCATCTACTCAATGAAAAACCACGATAGTTCTTTGTACATAAAATAAACTTTTGAAAAGAAAAAAAAGATGATAAGATCTACAACCTTCAACTTTTAACTTATTCATCTTTGATTTCTTTTTTTTCTTCTTCTTCTTTTTTTTCTGAGACGAAGTCTCGCTCTTGTCCCCAGGCTGGAGTGCACTGGCATGATCTCCGGTCATTGCAACCTCCTCCGCCTCCCGAGTTCAAGTGATTCTATCGCCTCAGTCTCCCGAGTACATGGATTACAGGTGACTGCCACCACGCCTGGCTAACATTTTTGTATTTTTAGTAGAAATGGGGTTTCACCATGTTTAGCCGAACTTCTGACTTCAGGTGATCCATCTGCCTCAGCCTCCCAAAGTGCTGGAATTACAGGTGTGAGCCACCGTGCCTGGCCTCATCTTCAATTTCACTTGCTCTTTTTTATTCTTGGCTGGGCATGGTGGCTCATGCCTGTAATCCCAGCACTTTGGGAGGCCAAGGTGGGCAGATCATGAGGTCAGGAGATCAAGACCATCCTGACTAACACAGTGAAACCCGTCTCTACTAAAAATACAAAAAAAAAAAAAAAAAAAATTAGCCTGGCTTGGTGGCGGGCGCCTGTAGTACCAGCTACTTGGGAGGCTGAGGCAGGACAATGGTGTGAACTTGGGAGGCAGAGCTTGTAGTGAGCCGAGATCATACCACTGCACTCCAGCCTGGGTGACAGAGAGAAATTCAATCAAACAAAAAAAAAAGAGAGACATTGTAGCCAACGAATAGATGCAATGATTATATTTTGATTAAAAAAATAATCTTTTAAAAGGAGTAATTATTTTTTATTCAATGAATCTTTGATATAGTCACTGTAAATTCTTAGGTGTTAAGCCTATAAATGTTCAATGGCTTAGATAATGTCTTATACTGCATATCCTACATGATAATCACTGTGACTGTCAGATTCTCTTTTGTTCATACCGTTTTTGAAATATAATATTTTGTGTTTCTTATTAAAATTCATTTTTCTGTCATGCCTAAATATTGATAAAAATACAGAGGATTCGTTTGACTGATTTATTAATTCCAAAGTCAAAGAGCAGTTTTGCTTTTTTTCTTTGTATTCAGTAACTCATTTGTTTCACACAGCAAACATGAGAATTAAGTAACACAACTATAGTTATATTCTCATGCTAACAATGGAGAAACATTTGAGTTATTTTTTAATAGTGCTAAAGTCTTATTTTATATTTTTATTACAGATTATTTCATGTCAAGTAACTAGAATATGAATTTTAATAATATACTATGAAATTAGAAAATGTGATACTCAGATTACAGAAGTACGCTGAAGAAATAGATTCTATTAAGAGGTGTACATTTATATATACACACACTTTTTATTATATCTATAATAAAATGGAGTATATAAATAGCCATATAACAGCTAAAGTAAAAAGGTTACTTAAAATGTTTTTACATAAAAAGCTCAGTGTCAAGTTGCTTAAATTTTAAATTTTACCAACACTTAATGAAAAGCTGATACCAATTTCCCCCAAAAACTGTCAGCAATAGAAGAGGTAACATTTCCCAATTCATCTATTAGCCGGGATTACCATGATCCCAAAACCAGACAAAAGAATCAGAAATAATGAAGACTATGGAACAACGTCCCATATAAATGAAGATGCAGAAATTTTCAGAAACACTAGCAAATTAAATCCAGCAACATATGAAAATGAGTACATACCATGACCAGGTAATATTTGTTCACAAATTTAGTGTTGACTTAATACTTTTTTTTTTTTTGAGACGGAGTCTTGCCCTGTTGCCCAGGCAGGAGTGCAGTGGTACGATCTGGGCTCACTGCAAGCTCCACCTCCCGGGTTCACGCCATTCTCCTGCCTCAGCCTCCCAGTGGCTGGGATTACAGGCGCTCGCCACCATGCCCGGCTAATTTTTTGTATTTTTAGTAGAGACGGTGTTTCACCGTGTTAGCCAGGATGGTCTCGATCTCCTGACCTGGTGATCCACCCGCCTCAGCCTCCCAAAGTGCTGGGATTACAGGCGTGAGCCACTGTGCCCGGCCGTTGACTTAATATTTAAAAAATCAACTAATATATTACAAAATATTACTTACTGACAGGTTTTGTCCTGGTCGCTTCACCTGTGCAGGACCCAAGAAACTGCTCTGCTCTTGCGTCTCTAAGAAGCCAGGTGCTTAACCATGAGAACCAGGAGAAAGAAAGCTGAAGGAGTCAGAAGAGGAAGCCAGCTACAGAAAGAGAGCTGACAGGACCACCAGGCGCAGGATGCTTCGGGCAGGGAGGCGGTCAGGGCTGGCAGCTGCCTGGGTCAGGTAGCAGGAGGTGGATCTGAGGGTACTCACAGGCAGGATGTTGCAGAAATGAAAAGAGCAGAAGCTCCAGCTTTTAGTTGCATGGCCATTACCACGACCAAACAATGTGAAAAGGACTGACTCTCCAACAAATGGCACCAGATAACTTAATGTTTAAATTAAAAAAAAAAAAAAAAAAAAAACTTGGGGCTGGGCCCAGTAGCTCACGCCTCTAATCCTAGCACTTTGGGAGGCCGAGGTGGGCAGATCACTGGAGATCACGAGTTCGAGACCAGCCTGACCAACATGATGAAAACCCCATCTCTACTAAAAATACAACATTAGTTGGTCGTGGTGGCACGTACCTGTAATCCCGGCTACTCGGGAGGCTGAGGCAGGAGAATCACTTGAACCCAGGAGGCAGAAGTTGCAGTGAGCCAAGATCGTGCCACTGCACTCCAGTCTGGGCGACAGAGCAAGACTCTGTCTCAAAAGAAAAAAACAAAAAGCTTGGACACCGTTTTTTGGCATGTTATACAAAAAATGTCTATGTATGCAAAGCAGAAGCTGGAAGTAACATTTGCATACTCATGTTGATAATCTTATTATTCATGAAACCAAAACTTGGAAGCTACTTAAATGATTTTTGATGTATAAATGGATTTTTTTGTTTTTAATTGAGACAGGGTCTCACTCTGTCATCCAAGTTGAAGTGCAGTGGCGCCATCTCGGCTCACTGCAACCTCCGTCCCCGGGATTCAAGTGATTCTCCTGTCTCAGCCTCCAGAGTAGCTGGAATTACAAGCATGTGCCACCACACCCGGATAATTTTTGTATTTTTAGTAGTGACAGGATTTCACCATGTTGGCCAGGCTGGTCTGGAACTCCTGACCTCAGGTGATCTGCCCACCTCTGCCTTCCAAAGTGCTGGGATTACAGGCTCAAGCCCCCACACCCAGCCATATAAATGGATTTTTAAAATGGCAATATACATGCAATGAAATATAATTATACCTTATAAAAGGAAATTATGTCACATGCTACAATAAAGACAAACTTTTGGGGCCAGTGTGGTGGCTCACTCCTGTAATTCAAATAGTTCGGGAGGGTGAGGCAAAAAAATGTTTTGAACCTAGGAGTTTATAACTAGCCTGGCAACACACACACACACATACACACACACACACTATAAACCTTTACGACATTATGTTAAGTGAATTATGCCAGGAACAAAATAACAAAGAGCACATAATTTGAGTTATATGAGATATCTTCAGTAGTCATGTGATACCTTACCTTGTTTTAACCTAAGTGGCTGTCTCCTAGCAGAGAGAGAGCGAACAGACTCCATTTTAGTTTCTTCACTTGTAACCCCTTTCACCTCCCTCCAGGCGTAGCTAGTGTAAAACTGACTCAAAGCACGTCCAGCAACGCACCTGCTGATAAGATATTGAGGCGAGCTGCACCAGCAGCTCCTGGGGACGCACTCGGTGGGTGGCACCCAAAACCCCTACATTTATCTCTTTGCGACAGTTTAAGCCCCTGCACCTGGAATTGTTTTTTTCATAACTGCATTTGTAACCAATTAATTTTTTAACTTATTGCCAGTTCTGCTTCTGTAAAAATTGCTTCAGCTAAAATCCCCCTCCCCTATTTAGACCATGGTATAAAAACAAAACTAGCCCCTTCCTCAGGGCCGAGAGAATTTTAGGCGTTAGTTGCCTCTCAGTCCCCAGCTAATAAAAGACTCTTTAATTTGTTTCAAAATGTGGCGGTTCTCTATAACTCACTTGGTTAACAACGTTTGGAGGCCCCAGCGAGATGTTCGCCACCATGTGAGAGCCGGACTCGTTCCAGGCTCCCCCGGACACACAGCAGACTTATAGGGGAGGTGCCCCGAAGACGTTCCAAGGCCCCATAAGACCCTGTCTTCCAGAGGGGAAGGGATCGACCACCGGTGTGTGCCCGTAAAACTTCAACTCCTGAGTTCTCTGGTCCCGGGAAGGTAAGTCAGATCTGACTCTGTTTCTCTAGGAGGGAAGTGGCTCTGACGGGGACCCTCCCTCTTTGACTCTGCCGGCATTCCAGGACGCTGAAGGACAGAGTCCTGGTTTTCTATGAGGCACCTCTGTGTCTCCCTGGGAGGGAAGTGGCCCTGATGGGGACCCTCCCTTGACTCAGTCCATATTCCAGGACGCTGGAGGACTGAGTCCTGGTTTCTGGCAGGCCGGTCTCTCGATTAAAGACTAGTCTGTCTGTCTCTGTCTCTGTCTCTCTCTCTCTCTGTCTCTCTCTCTCCTTATCTCTCCTCCCTCTCACGTTCCAGTTTCCTGGAGACCTCTGTTTCAGAATAAGAAAAAAGCTGTTATAGACTCAGTGTGAATGGTGAGTGGATGATGAAGTCAAGGGCTTGTGCTTGGACTTCCAGTTTGTAGCTCCATGGCGAAAGCTATGGAGTTGGAGTGGGCCCTCGCCTGCGGTTCCGTGGTGACCTCATGAGGCTTAAGGCAGCATCAGGCATAGCTCGATCCGAGCCGGGGGTTTATACCAGCCTGCCAGTGCTAAGAGGAGCCTGAGTCCCCTCAGGGGGAGCGGCCAGGGGAGCATCTGACTGATCCCATCACGGGACCCCCCCTTGTCTGTCTGATAAAAACTGCCATAATTGTTTATATACCCTAAGGTCTATTGTTTGTTTTATGTTTATTGTCCTGCTCCGTGTCTATCATCTTGTTTTTTGTTTGTTTGTTTTTTTTTTTTTTTTGAGACGGAGTCTTGCTCTGTCGCCCAGACTGGAGTACAGTGGCCGGATCTCAGCTCACTGCAAGCTCCGCCTCCCGGGTTCACGCCATTCTCCTGCCTCAGCCTCCCGAGTAGCTGGGACTACAGGCGCCCGCCACCTCACCCAGCTAGTTTTTTTGTATTTTTTAGTAGAGACGGGGTTTTATCGTGTTAGCCAGGATGGTCTCTATCTCCTGACCTCGTGATCCACCCGTCTCGGCCTCCCAGAGTGCTGGGATTACAGGCTTGAGCCACCGCACCCGGCCTATCATCTTGTTTAGTGTCTAAGTTTTATATGTCAGGTCACCGATACTGCCCAAGGCGACTGGGAAAGAACTTCTTCAAGGTCCTCAGTACTGATTTTCTACCACAGGAGGTCAAATTCCTCATCAGTCATTTGGGCTGGCCGTCCCCATCCTGTCTTTTCTGTCAGAAAGAAATCAAGTGCTGTTATGGGAAGGAGTGGGAAATACTCGCCCATTTAGAATTTCTGGCACCATAAAGGCTGCTGGAAGCTAGATTGTCACATCCCACGCCCTAGTAACTGGAGGGCCTCCACATTAGATCAGTGGTAGGTCCAAAATAGCCATGCTGCAGACCTCCTTGCCCACCTTTTCTGTCATCCTGTAACGTTTCCCCTGCCTTTGAATAGAAGACTGTGCAGAGAAGCCTACACTCCTACTGCTTTTCTCCCTCTGGACTCCTATTCTGTTTCCCCATGGCTACTCTCCTACCTTAGGAGAGATCCCAGTGGTCCCTTTCCTCCTCATCCTTATCCCTTACCCAGCACATCTCGTTTTCCTGTGTCACAGCAAGTCCAGAGCCTCCAAGATTGAGCCCTGCTCTCCCTCCTAAAACCCTTGAAAGAAAAGGCTGAGTTTGAACTTTTTGCCTTTGAATCATGCAGACACCAAAAATACTTCGGATATAGCTCAAGGGAAGGAGGGAGGTCATCTAGGTCCAGCCAGCCAAAGAAGCTTCGGGTCGGCCGCTAGTCCTCCTCCCTAAATGTTGAAGCTTAAGAAAACCAACTTCATGTGGCAAGAAGTATTAGCTGTAGTGGTTTTCCTGCTCTTTCTGGTTGTATTTCTGTTCTTCTGATACACCAGCACCCCAGGTTGTGAATCTGTCTGTCCGTGCCACATTTAATATCTCTGTTCAACCTTGTTTAACTGCCTCCAAAATAGGAAACTTCTCTTCCTGACCCTGTAAAGAGTGGAGTCCTCTCCAGTGAATGTTGCAGAATTTCTCTCTAGGCTTCTCAGAGGATGACGAAGTCTTCCTGAAAAAAGGCAAACTCTGGATGCTCTGTGAAGTAGAATGGCCGCAGTATGGAACCAGGTGTCCCCCAGAAAGGTCATTTAACCCCACAGCTGTTCAGGCTGTGTGGCGGGTCATTACTGGAAGCCCCGGTCATCCTGATCAGTTTCCCTACATTGATCAATAGCTAGATTTTCTCGGGAGCCCTCCTCCCTCGCTCTGTTCATGTGCCATCATGATCCCACTTCCAAGGTCCCTTGAGGCACTCTGTACTTTTATCCCGACCCTCAGTCCCCTCGGCTCCTCCTGTACTGCCTCTTTCTGAAGAAGAGGAAAGTTTTCCTCTCCCAGTTCCACTGCCCTATAACCCTCCTGCTACCCTGGCTTCTTCCCTTGTTTCCTTGAGTACATCTCCAGTGGGCTCTCTGCTGATAGTCTCCCGATTGCTGTAGAGGCAGGAGGAGGTAGCCACCCCCTCCTCCCACTGAGAGAGGCTCAAATCCCTCCAGGTGATGAGCGCTCAGCTCCCTTCTTAGTTTATGTCCCTTTGTCTACCTTTGACCTGTACAACTGGAAGGCTCATAATCCCTTTTCTGAAAATCCCCAGGTTTTGACCCCACTAATGGAGTCCATGCTCCGGACTCACCGCCCCACCTGGGATGACTGTCAGCAACTCCTTTTACCCCTTCATCTCTGAACAGAGGGAGCTATCCAAAGGGAGGCCACAAAGTATTACCTTGTAACAGCTAGTAGGCCAGAAGAGGAAACCCAAGACCAAATTGAAGAGGTTTTTCCCTCTACTCGGCCTAATTAGGACCCAGATTCCTCAGGTGGAAGGAGAGCTTTAGACGATTTTCAGTGATATCTCCTTGTAGGTATCAAAGGAGTCGCTCGAAAACCTATAAATTTATGTAAGACAACTGAAGTTGTCCAGGGGCCCGATGAGTCACCAGGAACGTTTTTAGAATGCCTCCAGGAGTCCTATCAGACTTACATCCCTTTTGACCCTACAGCTCCCAAAAATAGCCGTGCTCTTAATTTGGCATGTGTGGCTCAGGCAGCCCCCAGCGTTAAAGGAAAATTACAAAAGCTAGAGGGATTTGCCAAGATGAACATCGGTCAGCTTTTAAAGATAGCCCAAAAGGGTTTTGACAACCAAGAGTTTGAAAAGCAGAAACAAGCAGCTCAGGCAGCTGAAAAGTCCGCTGACAAAGCATCAAAAATACAGGCAGAAATTAGAGTGGTTGCCATTCAGGAAGTCAAGAAGGAAAGGCCCTTGTCACAGAAAAATGGTCAAGGAACCCTGGGTCCCCACCAAAAAGGCCAGAAAGAGGAGCGGGCAACCCTGGAGAAAAACCAATGTACTTATTGCAAGCAGATAAGACACTGGAAAAAGTAATGCCCATTTAGACCAGAGGAAAAATCAGAAGAGAAAAAAGTCCTCACCCTCCCCGCTTCAGAGGAATCTGATAAGTGACAGGGCTAGGGCTCCTTTCCACTTCGCCCCCAGGAGCCATGGTGACTGCCATAGTAGGGGGCCAGCCCATATGCTTCCTAATTGACACCAGGGCAGAACGCTTAATACTGTAGATGCCCCTAGGCAGTGTCTCTAGTAAGAAAGTGGCTGTACAGAATGCTAGTTGAGTTATTCAAGAATATTCTGTCACCCACTCATGAGAGATGAGTTTAAGACAGAAAAGAGTAACCCACTCATTCTTCGTGGTCCCAGAGTGTCCCTTTCTCCTGCTAAGATGAGACCTGCTCCATAAGCTGCAGGCATCTATTTCCTTCTCAGCCCAACAAGCTCACCTCATGCTAGGAGACACAACACCTACCACTGCCGAGATCCTGCTAACCACTCCTCTGTCAGAAGAATATCTCTTAGTTTCACCTTCACAACTGCCAGAAAATAAAACTAATCCTCTCCTACTGGACTTACAGACTCTCTTTCCTCAAGTCGAAGCTGAGTCAAACCCCCCGGGACTGGCTATGCACCATCTGCCAGTAGTAGTAGAACTCCTGGTCAATGCCTTGCCAGTCCAGGTAAAGCAATATCCTATGGGTCAGCAGGCTAAGAAAGGAATCAATCTCCATATTCTGTGACTGCTACAGGCTGGCATACTTACACCATGTCAGTCCACCTGGAATGCTCCATTTTTGCCAGTCCAAAAACCCAGAACAAATGACTCATGGACAGTCACTGTCTACCCAACAGTCCCTAACCCTTATACTTTACTCGGCCTGCTCCCACCAGAACACACAGTGTACACTGTCCTTAACTTAAAAGATGCTTTCTTTGCTATTCCTCTAGCCCCCAAAAGTCAACCTATATTTGCCATTGAATGGACAGATCCTGGCTCAGAAGACACCAACCAATTGACCTGGACTCGGTTACCTCAAGGTGTTAAAAATTCCTCCACCCTTTTTTTTTTTTTTTTTTTTTTTTTAACGGGGGCTTGCTTTTTGCCCCCGGGGGGGGGGGGGGGGGGGGAAAAGCTCTCCCTCCCCCCCAACCCCCCCCCCNTTTTTTTTGAGACGGAGTCTCGCTCTGTCGCCCAGGCTGGAGTGCAGTGGCACGATCTCGGCTCACTGCAAGCTCCACCTCCCGGGTTCACGCCATTCTCCTGCCTCAGCCTCCCGAGTAGCTGGGACTACAGGCGCCCGCTACCTCGCCCGGCTAGTTTTTTGTATTTTTTTAGTAGAGACGGGGTTTCACCGTGTTAGTCAGGATGGTCTCGATTTCCTGACCTCATGATCCGCCCGTCTCGGCCTCCCAAAGTGCTGGGATTACAGGCTTGAGCCACCGCGCCCGGCCTCCTCCACCCTTTTTAAGGAAGCCCTCCAACAAGCTCTTGTACCATTTTGAGACAAACACCCTAATTGTCCTCTTCTTCAATATGTAGATGACCTTTTATTAGCTACTGAAACTACTGACAGCTGCCTGCAACATACCAAAGACCTACTTTACCTCCTTCAGGAACTCAGGTATGGAGTCTCAGCCAAAAAAGCCCAGCTTTGTCTTCGCAGAGCCTCCTACCTAAGGTATAAAATAAACAGAGGAAAACAGGCACTCACCAGTGCTCGTAAGGAAGCCATCCTACGAGCTCCCACCACCAAAAGACAGGTACGTGAATTCCTGGGGGCCATAGGATACTGTTGCCTGTAGGTATTAAGGTTCACAGAAATTGCCAAACCCCTGTACACCGCTACCAGAAGGAATGGCCCACTAGTTTAGACTGACACTGTAGAACAGGCTCTCCAAAACCTGAAAAAGGCACTAACTGAGGCCCCCACTCTAGCCGTCCCTAATATCTCAAAACCATTTCACCTTTTTATTCATAAAAGCCAAGGAGTTGCTAAAGAGTTGCTCACTCAGACTTTAAGACCCTGGAGACGCCCAGTAGCCTATTTGTCTAAGAGACTGGACCCTGTGGCCTCTGGATGGCCAAGCTGTCTGCAAGCCATAGCAGCAACAGCAAGCCTGGTCCAAGAGGCTGATAAATTGACTCTAGGCCAAAATTCAACCCTAACAGCTCCACATGCCATAGAGACCTTGCTACAAAGTGCTTCTGGCAAATAGATGTCTAATTCTCGCATCCTGCAGTATCAGAGTTTACTGTTAAATCAGCCTTGTTTGACTTTCCCTCCCACAGGGTGTTTAAATCCAGCTACTTTACTTCCTGATCCAGACTTCGCTACACCTGTCCATGATTGCCAAGAACTGTTAGAAACTATGGAAACTGACCGACCTGATCTCCAAGATTTGCCCCTAAAGAAGGTGGATGCCACCTTATTTACAGACAGTAGTAGCTTCCTCGAACAAGGAGTATGGAAGGCTGGTGCGGCCGTTACCATGGAGTCTGATGTGCTATAAGCTCAGGCATTGCCAACAAATACTTCGGCCCAGAAGGCTGAATTGATCGCTCACCCTTGCTCAAGTTCTCCAATAAAGTAAAGACAAACGTATTAACATTTACACTGACAGCAGGTACGCCTTTGCTACTGTACATGTACATAGAGCCATTTATCAAGAGTGTAGGCTACTCATCTCAGCAAGAAAGACTATTAAAAACAAAGAAG
Source organism: Theropithecus gelada (assembly GCF_003255815.1). Taxonomy (NCBI): domain Eukaryota; kingdom Metazoa; phylum Chordata; class Mammalia; order Primates; family Cercopithecidae; genus Theropithecus; species Theropithecus gelada. Next base: position 55,534,023 of record NC_037687.1, read on the forward strand.
AAATTTTATCCCTGCGAGAAACTGTCTGGCTTCCTCATCAGGTAGCTGTAATTCACTGCAAAGGACATCAAAGAGAAGACAGAGCCGTTGCCCGTGGTAAACAAAGAGCAGACTCTGCACCCCGAGAAGCCACTCAGCTCCCAGTCGTGCCCTTAGTCCTATGGTCTGCCATGTCTTTTCCACAACCCAACTTGCCAAGTCACCCAAAATACTCCACAGAAGAAGACAAACAGGCTTCAGATCTAATAAAAATCAAGAAGGTTGATAGATTCTTACTGTTTCCAGAGTCTTCATACTTCAAGCCCTTGGAAAAACTCTAATCAATCGTCTACATTCTATAACCCATTTAGGAGGAGTAAAACTCACCCAGCTACTAAGGAACCGTTTCAAGATCCCCCACCCTCAGGACTTAGCTAACCAAGCAGCTCTCCAGTGTACAGCTTGTGCTCAACTAAACTCCAAGCAAGGTCCCAAACCCAACCCAGGCCACCGTCTCTGCGGAGACTCACCAGGAGAAAGGTAGAAAATTGATTTTACAGAGACAAAACCACACCGGGCAAAGTATAAGTACCTCCTGGTGTAGTAGACACCTTTTCCAGGTAGACTGAGGCATTTGCCACCAGAAACGAAACTGCCACTAGAGTAGCTAAATTTCTACTAGATGAAATCATCCCAAGACACAGGCTGCCTGTTGTCATAAGGTCTGGTAATAAGCCAGCCTTCACCTCATCTGCAGTTCAGTCAGTCAACAACGCATTAAACATCAAATAGAAGCTCCATTGGGCCTACCGACCCCAGAGCTCTGGACAAGTAGAACGCATGAACTGCACCCTAAAAAACACTCTTACAAAATTAATTCTAGAAACCAGTTAGAATTAGGTGAGACTACTTCCTTTAGCCCTTCTTAAAGTAAGATGCACCCCTTACCGAGCTAGGTTTACACCTTTTGAAATTATGTAGAGAAGGGCTCCACCTATCCTGCCTAGATTTAGCAGAAATCTCTCAAGTGAATTTATTACAGTACTTGCAGTCTCTCCAACAAGGACAAGACATCATCCAGCCGCTTCTCCAGGGAGCATACCCAAATCCAGTTCCTGACCAGACAGGACCTTGTCACTCTTTCCAGCCAAGTGACCTGGTGTATGTTAAAAATTTCCAGAAAGAAGGACTCATTCCTGCCTAGAAAGGACCTCATACTGTTATCCTCATCACGCCGACAGCTCTAAAGGTAGATGGCATTCCTGCTTAGATTCATCACCCTCGCATCAAAAAGGCCAGCAAAGCCCAGCAAGAAACATAGATCCCCAAGCCTAGGCCAAGCCTCTTAAAACTGCACCTAAGTCGGCGAAGCCATTGAATTAATTCTTTTTATTTACTTCTTTTGTTTGTTTCCACCTATCATGTCCTCTGCTCCATCCTACTCTTTTCTCCTTACTTCTTTCACGACAGGATGTGTATTTGCAAACACGACTTGGAAGGCAGGAACCTCCAAAGAAGTCTCTTTTGCAGTTGATTTATGTGCCTTATTCCCAGAGCCTGCCCATACCCATGGAAAGCAACGCAATCTGCTGGCCACAGGAGCAGGGAACGTTGACCTGGCTGCAGGATTTCGACACACAGGAAGCCGGACTAGATGCAGGAGCTCTAAAGGTGCAGAAAAAAAGACTCCAGAGCACTGATTTTTACCTTTGTCCTAGAAATCACCCTGACTCTAGTTGTCGAGATTCCTATCAGTTTTTCTGCCCTCACTAGTCGTGTGTAACCCTGGGCACTTACTCTGGAGGATCAACCCGGTGCTCAATCCTCTCCATAACTCGCAGTTCCCATCCTCGACCATGTACTCTAAGGAACTGCAGCCCTCTTACTATAACTGTCCGTAACCGTAATTCAGCTCAATAGTATTACGGCATGTCATAAGGATTAAGACTTTACATCTCAGGATTTAATGTTAGAACTATGTTCCCCATTCAGAAAAAAAGTCCTAGTCCCATGAAGCCCTCCTAAGTCAACCAGACCTCTAACTGATTTAGGCGACTTTTTTTTTTTTTTTTTTTTTTTTGAGATAGAGTCTGGCTCTGTCACCCAGGCTGGAGTGCAGTGGCCGGATCTCAGCTCACTGCAAGCTCCACCTCCCGGATTTTTGCCATTCTCCTGCCTCAGCCTCCCAAGTAGCTGGGACTACAGGCGTCCGCCACCTCACCCGGCTAGTTTTTTGTATTTTTTAGTAGAGATGGGGTTTCACCGTGTTAGCCAGGATGGTCTTGATCTCCTGACCTCGTGATCCGCCCGTCTCGGCCTCCCAAAGTGCTGGGATTACAGGCTTGAGCCACCGCGCCCGGCCTGGCGACCCTATGTTCTAAACGCACCCAGACAAGGTCAATTTAACTGTCCCACCACTCCTAGTTCCAAAATCCCAATTACAATGACAACATCTCCAACCCAACCTGATGTCCAATCTGGACAAAGTGCATCACCTTCTTAATCTCACCCAGCCTAAACTAGTCCGAGATTGTTAGTTGTGCCTAAAAGCAAAACCCCCATATTATGTTAGTTTAAGAGTAGAGGCCATGTTCAAGGTTAACTCTCTCTCGTCATATACCACCCCATGCCCTTACACTAGGAGATGCGTTGAGGAACCCCTCCTGTCTAATTAGCAACAGGTATAACTTATCTGCATCTCCCTTTCAGGCCACCTGTAATCAATCTCTCCTTACTTCCTTAAACGCATCCGTTTCCTACCAGGCACCTAACAATACCTGGTTGGCTTGTACTTCAGGCCTCACTCACTGCATCAATAGGACTGAACCCGGAGCTCTCCTGTGTGTGTTAGTTCATGTACTCCCCCAAGTCTATGTGTACAGCAGGCCAGAAAAGCAACTTCTTACTGCTCTCCCTGAATTCCATTCCAGATTTCGCCAAGCTGCCCCACTCCTAGTACCCCTCCTAGCCGGCATGGGGGGGTAGGTCCTAGCTATGCTGACCTTAGCAGAGCTCGGTCAGCAGCCATTGGCACGGCTACCCTAGTTAAACAAAAGATTAGACTAATGTCCCTGTCTCAGCAAGTAGATGCTGATTTAAGCAACCTCCAGTCAGCCATAAATACGCTACATACCCAGGTAAAGTCTCTAGCTGAAGTAGTTCTTCAAAACCACTGAGGCTTAGATCTACTATTTCTCTCCCAAGGAAGACTATGTGCAGCCCTAGGAGACAGTTGCTGTTTCTCTGCCAACCAGTCTGGAGTCATAAAAGATACCTTCCAAAGAGTTCAAGAAAATCTAAATAGACACCAACAAGAACGAGAAAGTAACCCCCTAGTATCAAAGCATGTTCAACTAGAATCCATGGCTAACTAATTATTAGATTGGCAAGACCCCTTCTCCTCCTCTTAAGTTTAATCTTCAGGCCTTGTATATTAAATTGCTCCTTAACTTTGTAAAAGAGCGCATAGCTTCTGTCAAACTTATGTATCTCAGAACCTAGTATAACCCCCTTGCTATAACTGAAGAATCACTGATTTCATTCCCCAAAACATAAGTAAGGAAGGTAATACCTTACCTTGTTTTAACCTGAGTGGCTGTCTCCTAGCAGAGAGAGAGCCGGACAGACTCCATTTTAGTTTCTTCACTTGTAACCCCTTTCACCTCCCTCCAGGCATAGCTAGTGTAAAACTGACTCAAAGCACGTGCAGCAACGCACCTGCTGATAAGATATTGAGGCGAGCTGCACCAGCAGCTCCTGGGGACGCACTCGGTGGACAGCACCCAAAACCCCTACACTTATCTCTTTGTGATAGTTTAAGCCCCTGCACCTGGAACTGTTTGTTTTTTTGTAACTGCATTTGTAACCAATTAATTTTTTAACTTATTGCCAGTTCTGCTTCTGCAAAAGTTGCTTCAGCTAAAATCCCCCTCCTCTATTTAGACCACGGTATAAAAACAAAACTAGTCCCTTCCTCCGGTCCAAGAGAATTTTGGGCATTAGCTGCCTCTCAGTTGCTGGTTAATGAAAGACTCTTTAACTTGTCTCAAAGTGTGGCGTTTCTCTATAACTCGCTTAGTTACAACAGTCAAACTAATAAAAATTGAAAGTAGAATGGTGTTTGTCAACAACTGGGGTAGTGGGTAGAAGGGGAAGTTCTTGGTTAATGGGTTTGAGTTTTGAGTTTTACTTTTGCAAAATGTAAAAATTCTAAAGGTCTGTTGTATAATTTTTTTTTTCATACTGACTCTTGCTGTGTCGCCCAGGCTGGAGTGCAGTAGCATGATATGGGCTCACTGCAACCTCCACCTCCCGGGTTCAAGAGATGAGATTCTCCTGCCTCAGTCTCTTGAGTAGCTGGGATTGCAGGCACCTGCCACCATGCCCGCTAATTTTTGTATTTCATAACAATTTTAATACACTTTTTAGTAGTATTATACTACTAAACTATAAACTTCATGGTCAAATATATGTAATAACACTTTTAAAAGCATAATTATTAAAGGTATACAATTTTTAATAGGATTGACCTTGCATCTTCTTTGCTTTATGATTATGTAAAGTTTTATTTCCATTATCATGCCTCTTTCTTCCTTCCTTCCTTCCTTTCTTTCTCCTTCCTTCCTTCCTTCCTTCCTTCCTTCCTTCCTTTCTCTCTCTCTCTCTCTCTTCTTTCTTTCTTTCTTTCTTTCTTTCTTTCTTTCTTTCTTTCTTTCTTTCTTTCTTTCTTTCTTTCTTTCTTTCTTTCTCTTTCTTTCTTTCTTCCTTCCTTCCTTCCTTTCCTTCCTTCCTTCCTTCCTTCCTTCCTTCCTTCCTTCCTTCCTTCCTTCCTTCCTTCCTTCCTTCCTTCCTTCCTTCTTTCTTTCTTTCTTTCTAGATGGAGTCTCACTCTGTCCCCCAGGCTGAAGTGCAGGTGGCATAATCTCGGCTCACTGGAACCTTTGCCTCCCAGGTTCAAGCAATTCTTCTGCTTCAACTTCCAAGTAGTTGGGACTACAGGCGCGTGCCACCATGCCCGGCTAATTTTTGTATTATTAGTAAAGATGGGGTTTCACCATATTGGCCAGGCTGGTCTCGAACTCCTGACCTTGTGATCTACCCTCCTCGGCCTCCCAAAGTGTTAGGATTATAGGTGTGAGCCACCGCTCCCAGCCATTCTACCTTCTCTTTCTAATCCTACTGAGATTTTCTTAACTAGGTTGTATTCTTGTATAATGAATAAATTCAATGCATTTCTCTGAGATTTATGAACAATGAAATTTTTACTTTTACTTTTTATTTACGTGAAAGCAAGTTTATTAGGAAAGTAAACAAACAAAATAATTGCTATTCTACAGGCCTACCTTTGATTTTTATACCTACAAGTTGTTTTTGAAAAGAGATCATTTGAGAAATACTAATAGTAATTGCCTGCTATGCAAGGCTGTGTAAAATCAGTACCCAAAATTACAATTCTTCTTCAAAGTAAAGCTCTAGGAGCCCCTATAATGCTTTCAGTCTAGTGCCAAATTTAAAATTCATTTTCTGCAAAAAACTGTTCCTTTCACTCAAAAACACAGATACCACACTGAGCAGGCTTGTCTGTACTTATTTGGGAACCGGTTTAGTCATTGTGCCCTAAGTACAATAATTCCTTTCTTCCTTTCTTCCTTCCTCCCTCCCTCTTTCCCTCCCTCTCTCCCTTCCCTCCCTCCCTCCCTCTCTCCTTAGCCACCGCACCCAGCTAAGATTTGTTTCTTGTTCATAGAATTGTTATACAGATTAACTGCATTTTTACTAGTTTTTATCTTTATTCCAAAATCCAGTCTGGTGAAGCAGCCTCTGTCTACATCTTTCTGATTTTCATGGCTTAGAGAAAAGGAGCGGTTGGCAGGGCACGGAGGCTCACGCCTGTAATCCCAGCACTTTGGGAGGCTGAGGCGGGCAGATCGTGAGGTCAGGAGGTCGAGACCAGCCTGGCCAACATGGTGAAACCCCGTCTCTAGTAAAGATACAAAAAATTAGGCATGGTAGTCTAGGGTGCCTGTAGTCCCAGCTACTCGGAAGGCTGAGGCATGAGAATCGCCTGAACCCGGGAGGTGGAGGTTGCAGTGAGGTGAGATGGCACCATTGCACTTGAGCCTGGGTGACAGGGTGAGACTCCATCTCAAAAAATAAAAGCAGTCAACCACACATTGACTCTTAAAATTTATACTCAGAAGTGACACATGTTACTTTAGACTATTTTCACTGGCCAAATAAAGTTAAAAGGCCAAGTCTGATCTCTATGGAGTAGGAAAATATAATTCTCTTGGGAGGGTCATCAAATATCAGGAAACAATAATACAACTTGCCACAAAACCTTCCTACTCAACTAAATATTAAATTATACTATATTCATTCATAAACAAATGAACTTTGAATTTAATACTATTTATTAGTAATAATATTTAATATCTATTGTTTGCTTATTATCTGCTAGAATCAATGATATGCATTTTATTTTTTACTTTTTTAGATAGGGTCTCACTCTTTTATCCAGGCTGGAGGGCAGTGGTGTAATCACAGCTCATGGCAGTCTCAATCTCTTGCTGAAATGATCCTCCCACCTCAGCCTCCTGGGTAGCTGAGACTACAGGCATGCACCACTGCGCCTGGCTAATGTGTTTTCTGTTTTGTACAGATGGGGTGTAGCTATGTTGCCCAGGATGCTATCCAACTCCTTTGCCCCAGCAGTCTACCCGTCTTGGCCTATCATAGTGCTGGCCTAAGCTGCCATGCCCAGCCAATGATAAATGTTTTTTAGTTAGTTTGTTTTTTGTTTTGTTTTGTTTTGTGACGGAGTCTCACTCTGTGGCCCAGGCTGGAGTTCAGTGGCATGATCTTGGCTCACTGCAACCTCTGCCTCCCAGGTTCAAGCAATTCTTCTGCCTCAGCCTCCCGAGTAGCTGGGACTACGGCACCTGCCACCATACCTGGCTAAGTTTTGTATTTTCAGTAGAGACCAGGTTTCACCATATTGGCCAGGCTGGTGTCGAACTCCTGTCCTCCAGTGGTCTGCCCGCCTTGGCCTCCCAAAGTGCTGGGATTACAGGCATGAGCCACTACACCTGGCCCATGCTAAGTATTTTACATGTGCTATTTCATTTAAATGTAAGAGGCTGGCATAGAATTATCCCTATTTTAAAGATGAAGCTAGTAAAATTTAGTGACGTTTTGAGTTGCATAAATAACATAAGTAATGAAGTAGAGCTGCCTCAAATCCTTAGTAAATTGCCATATGCACACTAATAGTGACAATGTGTCAGTTTATAAATGCACATGAAGTTGTACCCAAAGCTACTGATAATTTCTTTCTTTACTAATTTGGATTATCCTTGGAGCTGCCATGAATAAAATATCCATCTAGAGCCCACAAAAGAGCAGCACACCTGAGAACAAACATGAAAACAATGAAGCAGCCACTTTTAGTGAGCTTGGCAGAACCATGGGTTCAAACTCTATTGACCATACTTCTAAACCATCCAGGGCTCCAGGACAACTAAAACTGTGGCTTCTAATAATGGAGAACCACCTATGACATTTAAGGTGTGACTTTTTAAAACTGAAAAGAACAAATATGATTACTGCTAACATTTTTATTTTGTTTATTTGAATTTGGGGATGAATAAGTAGATGCAAGAGAGGGGAATGACATGTCTTAATAGTCTTCTGAAGTAATAAATAATTTGATTTGGTCTATCAGAAGTCTATTGGCTACTACTAAACAAACCATAGTTATCCCAGGTTCAAGCAATTCTCCTGCCTTGGCTTCCTGAGTAGCTGGGATTAGAGGCATGAGCCACCACTCAAGGTTAATTTTTTTTCTTTTTTTTTTCTTTTTTTTTTTTGAGATGGAGCCTCACTCTCTAGCCCAAGCTGGAGTGCACTAGTGTGATCTTGGCTCACTGCAACCTCCACTTCCTGGGTTCAAGCGATTCTCCTGCCTCAGCCTCCTGAGTAGCTGGGACTACAGGTGCCCGGCTAATTTTCTGTATTTTTAGTAGAGATGGGGTTTCACCATGTTGGCCAGGATGGTCTTGATCTCCTGACCTCATGATCTGCCCACCTCGGCTGGCGTGAGCCACGGTGCCCAGCAGGCTGGAGTGCAGTGGCGTGATCTCGGCTCACTGCAACCTGTGCCTCCTGCTTTCAAGCGATTCTCCTGACTCAGCCTCCCGAGTGGCTGGGATTACAGGTGCACAACACCATGCCCAAATAATTTTTTTTTTTGTATTTTTAGTAGAGACGAGGTTTCACCATGATGGCCAGGATGGTCTCGATCACATGACCTCATGATCCGCCCACCTTGGCCTCCCAAAGTCCTGCGATTACAGGTGAGCCACCGTGCCCAGCCCAACAGCATCATTTTTATCTAAAGCTGTAATTTAGCAAATGCTGTAAGATGAATAATTAAATATTATTTACTACAGACCCAAGCAGTCTACTATGGTTTTATTACCCTTTAATACAAATTTATTTCTTGAATTAAATAATTATTTCATTCTATTTTAGTTGTATTTTCTTTGTGTCTGTTGCTAAGTTTTGCTGAAATACTGCCATTTTACTTACACTTGTCCCACAAATAGCTTTTTATTTATTTAAAAAACTTCAAAAATCAAATATTATAAACATTACAGCTTGCATTGGTAGTCCCAGCTACTCAGCAGGCTGAGGAAGGAGAATCTCTTGAACCCGGACAGTGGAGGTTGCAGTGAGCTGAGATGGCGCCATTGCACTCCAGCCTGGGCAGCAAGAGTGAAGCTCCATCTCAAACTAAAAAAAAGACAGAAAAAGAAAAATGCAGAATTCAATATGCTAAAACAACTTTTTATATCAGATATATACATCATATTGATGGTTGTCTGATATGAATATTAAGTGTTCTGTATTAAATTTTGCAAAATATATACTTTTTTTGCACGAGTGATTAGCAAAAGCCCAACTATTCAAATGGCCATAAACATGATTTTTTCAAAAATAATATATGATTTTAAAAAGTTTGGGCCGGGCGTGGTGCCTCACACCTCTAATCCCAGCAAGTTTAGAGGCCGAGATGGGGTGATCACCTGAGGTCGGGAGTTCAAGACCGGCCTGGCCAACATGGTGAAGCCCTGTCTTTACTAAAAATACAAAAATTAGCCGGGCGCTGTAGCGTGCGCTTGTAATTGCAGCTACTCAGAAGACTGAGGCAGCAGAGTTGCTTGAACCCAGGAGGTGGAGGTTGCAGTGAGCCAAGATCGCACCATTGCACTCCAACCTGGGCAACACAGAGAGACTCGGTCTCAAAAAATAATAAATAAATAAATAAATAAATAGCGAGAGAAACACCGTCTCAAAAAAATAAAATTAGCGTTCTCTGCTTTTTTCTTCTTTGGCTCGTTTTTCGTTTGTTTGTTTGTTTTGAGATGGAATCTCTCTCTGTTACTCGGGCTGGAGTGCAGCGGCACAATCTCAGCTCACTGCAACCTCCACCTCCCAGGTTCAAGCAATTCTCCTGCCTTGGCCTCCCGAGTAGCTAGGATTACAGCCATGTGCCACCACGCCCAGCTAATTTTTGTATTTTTAGTAGAGACGGGGGTTTCACCATGTTGGCCAGGCTGGTCTCGAACTTCTGACCTTGTGATCCACCCGTCTCAGCCTCCCAAAGTGCTGGGATTACAGGCGTGAGCCACTACACCCGGCCAACGGTTTTCCTTTTTATAGATGAGGGTTTGCTACATTGCCTAGGCTGTTCTCAAAGTCAGTGGCTCAAGTAATGAAACTACTGCCTCAGCCTCCCAAAATGCTCTCTGTAATATTTAATAATACTTATGAGTCAAGTGTGCTGGCTCATGCCTGTAATCTCAACACTTTTGGAGGCTGAGGGGAAAAAACTGAGTTCAGGAGATTAAGACGAGTCTTGGCAACATCGTGAAACCTCATCTCGACTAAAAATAAAAAAATAATAGGTGGACATGGTGACACATACCTATAGTACTAGCTACTTGAGAGGCTTATGTGGAAAGACCACTTGAGCCCTGGAGATTGAGGTTGCAGCGAGCTCTAATCGCACCACTGCACTCCAGCCTGGGCAACAGAGTGAGACTCTATCTCAAAAATAATACTTATAATGCATTTATATAATTTTGTTATTCACTGTATTGGATTAACTTATAAATAAAAAATACAACATAGTCAAAGGCTAAATCATCCCTTTCTAGTCTTTCTTTTGCCTTTCATCTTAGCTCTTCACTCCCAAAGCAACCCAGACTATAGGGCTAGATGTTGCCATGGTGCTGTTTATATTCTTTATCTGATACCATATTAGCTTTTCTGAACATATCTCTCCTATTAGAGAAAAATTTTGCTTTACATTTATGTGAGTAAAGAGACTATAAGGTTTGCTTCCTTACCACTTTTTCAATGATTAAAAACAAATCCTGGGCCAGGCACAGTGGCTCACACCTGTAGTCCCGGTATTTTGGGAGGCCAAGGTGAGTGGATCACCTGAGATCAGGAGGTAGAGACCAGCCTTGCCAACATGGTGAAACCCCTACTAGGCAGGAGAATTGGTTGAACCCGGGAGGCGGAGGTTACAGTGAGCCCAGATCGCATCATTGCGCTCCAGCCTGGGTGACAAGAGCGAGACTCTGTCTCAAAAACAAACAAACAAACAAACAAACAAAATCTTGGCTGCTGGCAACCAGGCACAGCCAAGTAAGGTGAGGGCAGAAGGCAGAAACTTGCAATCCATGGTGCATCAGCTTTTATAACATATTTTTTCTTCCCAATTACATAGAAAATATCCTGTGTTTGATCTTATGCATCTTTGAATCCAAACATCTCATTTTTTGCCTTATACATATTATAAACTTATTCACAATTTATAACACATAATCAATCTGTTGGAAAATATTCAAAACAAATGCATTCTCTTAATGAAACCAAGTAGTACACCTGAATTAAAATTTGTATTGAGAATTATTAGTATAATGATTTTTAAAAAACATTTATTAAGTACTTTCAGATGTTTAGCACTTGGAAAATATCATAAAAACCTTCTCAAAATTAACCTGGAACTCCAAAAGACATGTATGGTCCAAACAGTTCTTTTCTTCCCAACACCAAGGAATGGCATACAAGGCTGTCTCCAAGAGGTCACATCTCTTCCAGACTTTAATGAACCCTAAAAATAATTTTTCATGTGCAGTGATTAGCAAGCAATCAAAGATGACAAAGCTCACAATAAATAACAAAGTGTGAAATACACCAGAGGAAAAAAAAAATGAAGCAAATTTGCAAAGACATCTAATATTAGAATTATCACATACAAAAATATTAAAAACAACTATGCCTACCATATTAAAAGAAGATAAAGTATTGGCAGGAAAAAATATTGAAAGTTTTAAAAATAACTAAATTGTGGCTGGGTGCGGTGGCTCACGCCTGTAATTCCAGCACTGTAGTACGCTGAGGCAGGTGGATCACCTGAGGTCGGGGTTCAAAACCAGCCTGGCCAACATGTTAAAACCCATCCCAGACTGGGCACAGTGGCTCACACCTGTAATCCCAGCACTTTGGGAGGCCGAGGCGGGTGGATCATGAGGTCAGGAGATCGAGACCATCCTGGCTAACACGGTGAAACCCCATCTCTATTAAAAATACAAAAAATAAAATTAGCCGGGTGTGGTGGCAGGTGCCTGCTACTCGGGAAGCTGAGGCAGGAGAATTGCTTGAACCTGGGAGGCAGAGGTTGCAGTGAACTGAGACTGTGCCACTGCACTCCAGGCTGGGGAACAAGAGCGAAACTCCATCTCAAATAAAATAAAATGACTAAGTTGCAGAATGAATAATACAATAACTAAAATGAAAAACTCACTAGTCACATTTGAACTTAGTGCACAAGACAGAACCAGTAAACTAGATGCTAGATCAGAAGAAATTAACACATAGATAACAAATGTCAGTCTCAGAAAACTTTTCTGGTAAGTTTTCCAGACATTCAAAATTTAAAACTGAAAAGCATAATATTTATATTATTTAGCCTCTTCCAAAAAATAGAGTAAGTAAAAAACCTGCACAACTTAATTCCTAAGTTAATACCAAAGCTTGACAGAAACAAAACGAGAGCAACTATAGACAATCTCATTAAGACAAAGAAAAAAATGTTAAAGCAATCGCTAACAAACTAAATTTTGCTCTGTAAAAAATAAATAAAACCATAAGTAAGTTAATCTCAGAAGTACAGGATAAGTTGAAATTGTAAAATCTACGTGTATGTATCATAGGCACAGAAAAAGAGCTTGGTAAAAACTTTTTAGCAAACTAGAAATAAAAGAAAATTTCATTTTATTTTCTAAACATACAAGGTATCTAAAATAAACTACAGCAAAAGTAAATGTACAACTATTGAAAGCTTGTCTTTTGATGTCATAAACATGATAATGATGCTGCTGTCAACATTTTTATTAAAAATTGCATTTATGGCTCCAGCCAACAGATTAAAATGAGAAATTAGTATTACAATTACATTGGCAAAGCA
>NC_037687.1:55556317-55637847 GCF_003255815.1 Theropithecus gelada
GGAGGCTGCCCGGCCCGGCCCCTCCTCACTTCCTTGGACTCTTCACGGTGTCTCCGGACCCCTGCACAATCCTGAGCGTCCCTCTGATGGAAGCCGAGGCGGCACCAGGAAGCTGGTGGAAGGAACTGGCTCCGCAGGCAGGGAGGTCTCGCCCAGGAAATGCTCTGTTGGCCTCGGATTTCTGCGCACGCAACTGGGCCCAGACCCAGGGTTGGAGCCAAGGCATCGTCCCTCTCGGGCTGGGCGACCCTGGGCGTTGGCGATCCGGCTGCAGCTGCGTTTCCTTCTGTGCTCTGCTGGATCAAGGCTGGAGGAAGGCTGGATCGAAGTCGGAGGCCAGAAGTGCAGGAGCCGCCTCGCAGGAGGGAGGAGGCGGTAGCCATGATCTCTGAAAACTGGGCGCTGTAAACAAATTTCAGACGCCAGGAACAGAAGACCCGGGAGAAACTGCCCTAGAGCTTGAGCCAAATGGACGGACTGTTGGAACTCTGAGGGCAAAGCTACCCAAACTCCTCAAAGTGGAGCAGCAAAGCAACCACCAGAGATGGACAAGAAAAATGAAAAGTCAAAGAAAATTAGCAGAAATCAAAGGCAGAGGCTTAAAGCAGTGCAAAACTGTTCACACCACTATGGAAACAGAGTTGATGAAGGCGTCTGAGAAACGAATTTTTTTTTTTGAGACGGAGTCTCACCTGTCACCCAGGCTGGAGTGCAATGGCCTGGTCTCAGCTCACTGCAACCTCCGCCTCCCGGGTTCAAGTGATTCTCCAGCCTCAGCCTCCAGAGTAGCTGGGATTACAGGCGTGCACCACCGTGTCCCGCTAATTTTTGTATTTTTAGTAGAGACGGGGATTCACCATGTTGGCCAGGCTGGTCTCCAACTCCTGATTTCGTGATCCACCCGCCTCCGCCTCCCAAAGTGCTGGGATATCAGGCATGAGCATCCGGGCCCAGCCTACAAATCTTAGTCACAGAAAGGACAGCAGTGACCACGGCAAGGTGCTGACGACTCTGGTCCACTGGATCCCACCATTCCTAGGACAGTAAATACCATCACAGTCACCACCCAGCAAGATACAACCGCATCATTTTCTGTTTTGTTTTTCAAAATGAATAAAGGTGATCTTCATCATAAGTGGAAATAAAAAGTCATTTATCATCTTTTTATACTAAATTGTCACGGTTTAGTTTACATTTTCTTAAGTTCTTATAATTTTAAAAGGGCAGTTGACACTTGTATGGCTTATAAAGTTTTTGATAGTCTTACATTACTTGAATTATTCAAAGTGCAGTATACTTTTAATTAAAAAGAGTAAACTGTATGTCTTTGTTTTATATATTTAAGGCTTACTCACAAATAATGCTCCTGCTTTTTATTTGAAAACTTCAAAGCTTGGTTTTCCATCTGTGCATATACAGAACAGTGTATCGTGCTGATGGGGTTTTTTTTGTTTTTTGTTTTTTAAGTGACAGCCAGTTTCTGTTTGTCTGAATGTATTTTGGACTTTTGTATGTTAAATATAACATTAAAAAGACACTTCTTCATGTTTTAGGTAATATAAGATTGGCGTACGCAAACAAACTTTACAAATTTCTGTAGGGTTTAGCAAACGATGTGTGTAATATGACAATACATATATTTTGATTTCTAATTTTTTTAAGAAAAGATTAGTTTTTTAAAGAAATGCCTCCACAAATTCAGTCTTATTTTATAAAATGGTAAAATAGTAAAGAAATGGGTGGTTTTTCATGCTATATGAATACTGGCACTTAAATAAAATACCAAATGTTTTAATCAAAATTATTTAGACAGCAGATTTAAATAATTTATTGATTTAAAACTACAGTGATACACATTCACTAATATTTTATAAATCAAACCTATTGGTATTAGGTTTTACTTAGTAGTAATGTACATATGAGATCAAATATCTGTTCAAAATGAACATTTTTCATCAATAATTTGGTGTGTTTTTTTGTTTGTTTTTGAGACCAAGTTTCGCTCTTGTTGCCCAGTCTGGAGTGCAATAGCGCGATCTCGGCTCACCGCAACCTCCACCTCCCAGGTTCAAGCAATTCTCCTCCCTCAACCTCCTGAGTAGATGAGATTACAGGCATGCGCCACCAGGCCCGGCTAATTTTATTTTTTATTTTTTTCTTTTTTTTTGTATTTTTACTAGAGACAGGGTTTCTCCATGTTGGTCAGGCTGGTCTCCAACTCCCCACCTCAGGTGATCCCCCAAGTCAATCTCCCAAAGTGCTGGAATTATAGGTGTGAGCCACTGTGCCTGGCCCAGTTTGATGTTTTCAAGTAGCCAGAAGTCTTGCTTTAATCAAATTTTTTGGAAAATAGTTGGCTAACTTTATATTATTTTGTGTATGGTATGTTAAAAATGTTCTAGTGTGACCTAATATTGATTGATGACGGGTAAGCAAAGTTTTCGAAAATCTTATAGGCCTATTAAATTGTTGAAGTTTTTTTTTTTTTTTTTTTTTTGAGATTAGTCTCACTCTTGTCCCCCAGGCTAGAGTGCAATGGCACGATCTCAGCTCACTGCAACCTCCGCCTCCCAGGTTCAAGCGATTCTCCTGCCTTAGGCTCCCAAGCAGCTGGGATTACAGGTGCCTGCCACCACACCTGGCTAATTTTGTATTTTCAGTAGAGATGGGGTTTCACCATGTTGGCCAGGCTGGTCTCGAACTCCTGACCTCAGATGATTCGCCCACCTCAGCCTCCCAAAGTGCTGGGATTACAGGCGTAAGCCACCGCGCCCAGCCAAGATGTTTTTAATTTAAAAATTTGGTCTTTCAATATTGTTTGCAGAAATTTAGTTCTGGTCTAAACTGCTAAACATGTTAATCAGTGCCAGGTGCCAGATCCCAATTCATTTTTAGTGTGCCTGTATGTCTTTTTCCATATTCTTTAAATTAAATTTATATTACTTATTTGTTTTGTTGTTGTTATTGTTGTTGTTGTTGTTGAGACAGAGTATCGCTCTTTCACCCAGGCTGGAGTGCAGTGGCATGGTCTCAGCTTACTGCAACCTCCGCCTCCCGGATTCAAGTGACTCTCCTGCCTCAGCCTCTGGAGTAGCTGGGATTACAGGCATGCGCCACCACACCCAGCTAATTTTTATATTTTTAGTAGAGATGGGTTTTCACCATGTTAGCCTGGCTGGTCTTGAACTCTTGACCTCAGGTGATCCTCATACCTAGGCATCCCAAAGTGCTGGGATTACCTGCATTAGCCATAGCGCCCGGGCTCTATTACTTATTTGAATGATATATAATACAGTTTATATATTTAAAGTAAAATCACCAGGTAAAATGAGCTCTGACTTGATATAAAGAAGCTGTTACCAAGTTACATATACAGATGGATGTGGCTCAACAAGATTTTAGACAAAAAAAATTGAATGGAACTAACATGTGTTTCTATGACAGCCTCTAATGAGTTTATAAATAAACCCAGATTTCAGCACATTTATCCAGTTGCTTTTAGTGCCTCTAAAGGTTGTATATCAAGAATTTTTATGCTTTTGTCTGAGAAAACAGAATCTGCTGTTACTTAAGAAATCAACCGAAAAGCATTTTATAACCTTGCACCACATAAGAAAAAACTAGTATGTAGTACAAATAAATGCAAGCAAAATCACCTAGAAAATGGTAATCCTTTCAATATTTAAGTATTTGAACTTTTGTTTTAAAAATGTTGTAAAATGAAGCGTTTGGTAAGCTTTGTGTAGCATACAGTAGAAAATAAATCTTTAAGCCGGGTGCAGTGGCTCACACCTGTAATCCCAACACTTTGGGAGGCTGAGGCAGGGGGATCACCTGAGGTCAGGAGTTCAAGATCAGCCTGGCCAACATGGCGAAACTCCATCTCTACTAAAAAATCCAAAAATTAGTTGGGCATTGTGGTGGGCACCTGTAATCCCAGCTACTTGGGAGGCTGAGGCAGGGAGAATTGCTTGAATGCTTGAACCCAGGAGTCGGAAGTTGCAGTGAGCCGAGATCATGCCACTGCACTACAGCCTGGGCGACAGACACATCGAGACTCTGTCTCGGGGAAGAAAAAATAAATAAAATAAAATAAAATATAAAATAAAATAAAATAAAAATCTTTGGCAGGGCGTGGTGGCTCATGCCTGTAATCCCAGCACTTTGGGAGACCGAGGCGGGCCAATCACCTGAGGTCGGGAGTTCGAGACCAGCCTGAGCAACATGGAGAAACCCCGTCTCTACTAAAAATACAAAATTAGCCCGGCGTGGTGGCACATGCCTGTAATCCCAGCTACTAGGGAGGCTGAGGCAGGAGAATCGCTTGAATCTGGGAGGCAGAGGTTGCAGTGAGCCGAGATCGCGCCATTGCACTCCAGCCTGGGCAACAAGAGCAAAACCCCGCCTCAAAAGTAAATAAATAAATAAATAAATAAAATCTTTAAAAATGAAAACGGGCTAGGCGCAGTGGCTCGTGCCTGTAATCCTAGCACTTTGGGAGGCCGAGGCGGGCAGATCACCTGAGGTCAGGAGCTCGAGGTCAGCCTGGCCAACATGGTGAAACCCCATCTCTACTAAAAATACAAAAATTAGCAGGACACGGTGGTGCACGCCTGTAATCCCAGCTACTCGGGAGGCTGAGGCTGGAGAATCACTTGAACCCGGGAGACGGGGGTTGCAGTGAGACAAGATCCGCCATTGCACGGCAAAGCGAGACTCCACTCCACCCCCCAAAAAGAAAACCTACTCAAAAAAAAAATACTAACATCCACCAGTGCATACATATTGTTCTTTGCGTTGGGAGAGTCTAAAGCAGAATATTTGGTGAACTTGATACAGTTATTTTTGCCATATTGGCATGCTGATTAAATCATTCATATTTAATGTGAGTGAAACATTTTCACATCTTAAAAACACTGCTTTGTATTATGAATAATAAAGGTGAAGTATTTATCCTCAAGAGGATTCTGACTCTCAACACAACACATATGGCAACTCATTTCTCTGCTTCCTCCAAACTGAGGCCTCATGAAGGCTCAAATATGGAGTGAGAAGGACTCAACAACAGAGCATGCAAAACAAAAAGGATGAGGTAGGATGGTCAGATCTAGGGCTCAGGGATTGCCTGGGGGATGCCAATATAATGCTTGCGGCTATAAAGCTTACTGGGTAGAAATAAACATAAAAAGTTGAAAACACCATGGCTTGAATTTGGTAAAAAAAACAGTCTCTGGAATTGTAGCAGTTGTGCCAAAATAATTCAGCAAGAATGACATGTATCTAAGGATTATTAAGGGGAATGTTTACAAGCACACAAAAATTTGTTCCAAATCTTATTACAGTAGTAATATTATTTTCTGTAATGACAGTTTCCCCAAGCTAAAGATGCCATAGAGAAACTAAGGCAAGTGCCTAATATGTTATAGGCAGTTAGTTTCAAAATTTAACAAACTTACAATGATTTTATGAATTCAATTGAACTCTGTATAAATTTCACTAAATTTATACATATAAATTTCACTAAAAGGCACTATCTAGTAGCTATTTCTCTCAGTTTTTCTGGAATTTTTCTGTTGCTAGATTCCAAGTCAACCTTACTTGAATCCCAGTCATTTCTAAAGCCTCAGATGTAAGAATAGAAAAACAGCAGAAATGAAGCCAAGTTACCGCAAACAGTCCATGTCTAATACATTTGGTTTCCCACACGAACCAAAAACCCACACAAGGTAAACAACAGTGGATTTAAAATTCAACCTAAATTCAACAATAGCAATCACAGCCATACATAAAAATTAGCAAATCACAATGTAGAAACCTTTAGTCTGTTATTGCATTGTTATTCTTAAATATTTACTATATTTAGACAAGACTTTCAGTAAAAAGTACTTACAGCTACCAACTATGAATTAAAACAGCCCTGGGGGAAATAGTACTTTTTATTAATGATGAAGATTGAAGCTCCAAGGATGTAAAATAATTTCTACTAGGCACACAGCTAATGACCCAAACCAGGCTCATATATGTTTGATATTAAAATTTTTAATTCTCTCACTGTTGACAATGTTGACAAAACTGTTCAATCATAGTTTCAGTGTTGGTGCTTGGGAATAAATCACAACAAGTACTACTGAGGAAGGATGGGTAGTCAAGAAAGTGACCATGTCCTTGGGATGCAGCAGCCATGGCGATTGCATGGTGACTGCATACTATCAACACAATAAACCCAATGTTTGCTTTGTATTCCAGCTCATTCAAGCAAAGCTCTCTCCAATAGGAAAATTTTCCTGTAAAGAGCATGCACATTTTTATTTTATCTGTCCTCAGACTGACCTGACCTCTTAACTCATTATCAATATTTTACTATTGATTATCATTATCAATATTGAACTCATTATCAATATTTAACCACGCCCATGGGTAGAGATTTAAAATGTCATTGAGACATGTGACATATGAAGAAGCATGTACAGCCACTGTGTATGTGCACCAACAGGAAGACCCAGAACATGCTTACTAGTAGTAACACCTCTCCCTACCTCCTTATAATTGTGTAAGGCTCCGGTAAGTGGAGTCTCCCTAGTTCTTTTCTTTCCCGTCTTTCTTACAGCCTGTCTTGAATCCCTTTCTCTCAGGGTGTACTGGCTATTCTGCATCTTTTTTTTTTTTGAGGCAGCGTCACACTTTGTCCTAGGCTGGAGTGCAGTGGTGTGAACTCGGCTCACTGCAACCTCCACCTCCCGGCTTCAAGCGATTCTCCTGCCTCAGCTTCCTGGGTACTTGGGACTACAGGCGTGTGCCACCACGTCAGGCTAATTTTTTTTATTTTCAGTAAAGACAGGGTTTCACCATGTTAGCCAGGCTGGTCCTGAACTCCTGACCTCAAGCAATCTGCCCGCCTCGCCCTCCCAAAGTGCTGGGATTACAGGTGTGAGCCACCACACAGAGCCTGCACCTAACTTTTAAGTCTTTCCCTTTTGCAATAAATTACCCTATGCTGCATCTCCTTTGTTGTGTGGCTCATGTTTGTTTGTTTTTTTAACTTAGAAGAGAAAAACTGAGGTCTCACAACAGCCACTAACACTATTGCACTGTTTTGTATTTTTTATTATAAACATTTTATTCTCTGATACATCAATATTCACATTTCAAACAGCCAACTTATATTGAAGTCTACTATATAACACCACTAAATTGAAAATTTAAATGATCAGGCCGGGCGCGGTGGCTCATGCCTGTAATCCCAGGGCTTTGGAAGGCCCAGGTGGGCGGATCACGAGATCAGGAGATCGAGACCATCCTGGCTAACACGGTGAAACTCCACCTCTACTAAAAATACAAAAAATTAGCCGGGCATGGTGGCGGGCGCCTGTAGTCCCAGCTACTCAGGACGCTGAGGCAGGAGAATGGTGTGAACCTGGGAGGCGGAGCTTGCAGTGAGCCGAGATGGCACCACTGCACTCCAGCCTGGGCGACACAGCAAGACTCCACCTCAAAAAAAAAAAAAAAAAAGAAAATTTAAATGATCACAAAATGATTTGTGATAAAAGCATGTATGTTATTACAAATCTCGACTTTATCACACTATTCAGTTTCTTAAAACAATTTCCAACACAAATAATCAAATTTAATATTTAATGATTAGGATTCAATTCCAAAATTATTTAAATTCATTTATTGTTATATGTACTTTTGACAAAATTGGATTTGAAAACTAAGAAAAAACTAAAGCATGTTCTTGTTTTTGTTTTGTTTTTTTGAGACGGAGTCTCGCTCTGTTGCTCAGACTGGAGTGCAGTGGGATAATCTTGGCTCACTGCAACATCCGCCTTCCAGGTTCAAGGGATTCTCCTGCTTCAGCCTCCTGAGTAGCTGGAATTACAGGCAGATGTCACCATGCCCGGCTGATTTTTGTATTTTTAGTAGAGACGGGGTTTCACCACATTGACCAGGCTGGTCTCAAACTCCTGACCTCATGTTTCACCCGCCTCGGCCTCCTAAGGTGCTGGGATTACAAGTGTAAGCCACCGCGCCTGCTAAAGCATGTTTTTAAAGGTTCAAGGGACTTAAGCTTAGAAGCACAAATGCTCTGTAGTAAAATAAAGCCTCCTCTTTTTATCAATATTTTAAGTTTTATGTCTGAGCACTTATGCATCAAGAACAGGACTGTGGATGATGTTGAGGGAATATTTAAATGGATAAAATAGAAAGTGATCATCGGATAAAATAGAAAGTGATCATCGGAGTCTAATAAGTGATGGATACAGCAACATAATACTTGACAAAACCATTCAGGGTGTGTTTGACAAACAAGGTTACATAGGAGCTGCACTGCATGATTAATGTAGTGTTTTCTCTCTAATTTCAGTCTTTATTCTCAATCTTAGAAATATCACATACTCACATACACGGAATAATTAACTTTTTTTCCTGGAAGGCAGTGTTTCATCTTTTATTATGTTTCACAATGCTGTAATGATGTTGTTGAAGTACACTCTCTTTCATCAGAAGATTACCTGTGTGAATTCGAATAGATTAACCCTGGAGAGGACCAGCTCAGCACACTCACTTGAACTGTCTTGCTTTCCAAGCAGTTAAAATGCCTTTGAAGAGTGAAAATATACTGACTGCTGATTATGTAGAAAGTTTTACATTAAAAAACTTGTCAATTGTTTGAAAATTACATTGCATTGTCTACAACTTTTAAAATGTAAAATGCATAAAATAAATACTGCACAACAAAATAGAAATGATGGAGTTGGCCACAAAGGACAGCCAAATCTGTATATAGCAATGTAGAAAGGTATGTATCTACTGTCAGAGTGAGGTAACTTGAAGTATTTGAGAGATGTTCTCTAAGAATCTAAAATTACTTTTAGTTTCAGTGTCTATGTTTTTTAAGCATTTTTAATTTTCTAAAAATGTTTAAATGTGTCCATCATTTTATTCCTAGAAATACAAATGGTAGGAAAAAAGAGGTATAAAAACAAATGAAATAGAAGGAAGAAAGTGGATTACTCACAATAGCTAAGGTATAGAATCAACCTAAGTGTCCATCAACAGTTGAATGAATAAAGAAATTGTAGTATATTTACAGAATGGAATGATACCCATTTCTTTAAATTAGAAAGTCTTATTATTTGCAACAACATTGATAAACCCAGAGAACATTATGCCAAGGAAAATAAGCCAGCACAGAATAAAAGTATATCACATGATCTCATTTCTATGTAGAGTGTAAAAAAGTTTAAATACACAGAAGCAGAAAGTAGAATGATAATTGCCTGGGGCTGGAGATGTTGATAAAAAATAATAGGTCTTGTGTACATCTCTTAAGTTAACAAATAAGTTATTCTCCTCTCAAATTGGATTAACCAGGGAATTGAATCATACACTGAAGAATCAATACTGAAGAAATAACACACTTGTTATAGCAATGATGGTTGTATACCGAAATTTCAGAGGCTTAGCAAAATATATTCTCTGCTTAGATCACCATGCCCTGTCGGTTTTCTTTTTCTGGTTAAGAGGACGTCTTCATGATCTTTCAGGAATCATATTTTCTTTCGTCTTCAATCTGTATTCTCCTTTCTTCAGCGAATGGATGAAAAAAACAATGCAGAGAAGACACATTGGCATCTTACCCACACATCACTTTTACTCACTATTAGGCAAAGTGGGTAAGCAAAATAGGTATATGCATGAATAAAACGCTTGTGGTAAAATAATCATTTTGCTGATTTCTGTAGAGCTCAGGTTATAAACCAAAAGCTAGCAAATATACAGCAGAAAATAATATTATTTGAAATAAGAATATTGTGAATGAAGTTATTCTGTCAATAGAAGCAAAAAAATTATAACCTTATCCTAATAGTCTCATCTATATTTGTACATCAAATTCTTTTTATTAAAAATTGTATTTCATAGAAATATGCAACTTATATCACCTTTTTTAACCATTTCAATGTCTTCTCCACTCTGTATTAGTGGAAAACAGGCCAGCTGGTCCCGGGAATGATAAAGAGCACTTGTTTGGGTGATACTCCTGTGCCAAACACCGTTATTTGGCCCAAAGTACTGGTTTTCTATTTTTCTCTACATTTAGTAATAAAATAAAATTCTTAGCTAAGAAGACTTGATCTCATTCAAATATGTTTTATGAAATATGGCTGACATTTAAGAGTCTCTGACTTATCTTGCATATTGACTTTTTTATGAATTCAAATTGAGTTCAAAACTATAAATAATCTTTTACTAAAAGCCTTTGTAGAGTAAGATTCATAAAATTTCTTTATAATATAAAAGGAATATGTTAACCATGCTTCCAGTAATCACTCTGACCACAGCATTCTCAGTTTCCAGTATTTACCCTGAGTCACTCAGGGGAAACTGGTATTTGTAAACAGGCAGAGGAAGGTGCTGCTGAGTGGAGGTGTACCACACTGCACATCAATGCTTTCCACATGCACCTATTAGGCTCTTAATTTAATTGGACTGTCATTTCTATGGCTAGATACCTACTCAACCTAATCATACTATTTTTTAGCAGCTAATGATATCTGTTACCCATTAGTCCTCTACAATTATTTGACTGGCTGAAAAAATTTTGTTAATTTACTTGAAATTGAGAGACTAGATTTGCAATCTTCAATCTTTCAGTTAAAGCAAATCAGAGAAGCACGATGCATGCAGAATGCGTTTTGTTGTTGTTGTTGAGATGGAGTCTCGCACTGTCACCCGGGCTGGAGTGCAATGGCACAATCTTGGCTCACTGCAGCCTCTGCTTCCAGGGTTCAAGAGATTCTCCTGCCTCAGCCTCCCAAGTAGCTGGGATTACAGGTGCATGCCACCACGCCCAGCTAATTTTTTTATTTTTAGTAGAGACAGGCTTTCACTATGTTGGCCAGGCTGGTCTTGGACTCCTGACCTCGTGATCCGCCTGCCTCAGCCTCCCAAAGTGTTGGGATTACAGGCGTGATAGAATGCATTTTCCTGCCCACCATAATTCTTCTTTACATAGAATATATTCCATTCAAACTATTTAGCCAGAATTTTAGATTTCAAAAGGTCAAGAACAATTGAGTGAAGCCAAAACACTGTCTTTGCTTCTTGTTAGCAATCTAACCATTTCAAAAAGCACAGCAATTATGCCAAGCCATTGAAAACATGTAGTTAACTTTATCCCATTTCAAAAATTGTTACTTTTATGTTAATTTAAGAGGATCTATCTACATAACTTTACATGCATTCCAGAAATATTTATCTTAGCTGGATGCAGTAGCTCACACCTGTAATCCCAGACTTTGAGGGCTAAGGAGGCAGGATCATATAAAGTCCAGAGTTCGAGACCAGCCTGGCTGACATGGAAAAAGCTCTGCATCTACTAAAACTACAAAAATTATCTGGGCATAATGAAGCATGTCTTTAATCCCAGCTACTCAGGAGGCTGAGGCACGAGATTCTCTTGAATCTGAGAGGCAGAGGTTGCAGTGAGCTAAGATTGCACCTCTGCACTCTAGCCTGAGCAACAGAGCAAGACTGTCTCAAATAAATCTTCATATTAAGGTATTTAATGTTCAATATTATATGACAGTAGAGTGGAATCCTCAAAAATGAGCAGAAGTTTATTATTAATAAATTAGGCCAGGCGCGGTGGCTCACGCTTGTAATCCCAGCACTTTGGGAGGCCGAGGCGGGTGGATCATGAGGTCAGGAGCTCAAGACCGGCCTGGCCAAGATGGTGAAATCCCGTCTCTACTAAAAATACAAAAATTAGCTAGGTGTGGTGGTGCACCTGTAATCCCAGCTACTCATGAGGGTGAGGCAGGAGAAACACTTGAGCCTGGGAGGTGGAGGCTGCAGTGAGTCGAGATTGCACCACTGCACTCCAGCCTGGGCAAGAGTGAGGCTCTGTCTCAAAAAACATAAAATAAATCAATCAATAAAATTTTTTTCAAGGGTTTTCAATCGTTAAAGAATCAGGTATGCTTTTCACGATAAGTTCAATTTTAGGAGGGTACCCACTGGTCTCCATGGTATTTCTGTAATGGATAGTGTAAAACTGGGTCACCAGACTTACGCAGACATGATCATTTAATCAGAATGAGTTCAGCCTTCGTGGTGGAATATTGGTATCTCAGGAGCTGATCATTCACTACAACTTAGTAAATGTTCCATAATCCCAGTGAATTCTTTCAACCACGTTTCCTTTTTTCTCATTGATGTGGTCATGTTGTGGTCTCCTCTGTTTATCTTAAGCCATCCCAGATGAGAGGTGATTATTTATTGCATGAATGAGACCCCCTTTTTTCCCTCTTCCTTGGGATCCTCCTGTCCTCCCTACTGGAAGGAACATGTGGGAGGCAGGAATTATGACAACATACAAATATATTTCCTGCCAGGGGACCACCATAAGCAGCTTACAAAATGACCCATCTGGAAGTCACTCACTTCCAGGCCAGCAGGAGTGTTTTTCTATGATGTGCCTTTTTCTCTTAAAAGCATCTCTAATTAAGTTTAGCCCAATCAAGATAATCTCCCTTTTGATAAACACAAAGTCAACACATTAATAACCTAATTTCATGAGTAATTAATTTCCTACCACAGTAAATCACACTTTTTTGTTTTTGAGATGGAGTCTCACTCTGTGGCCCAGGTTGCAGTGCACTGTCATGACCTCAGCTCACTGCAACCTACACCTCACAGATGCAAGGGATTCTCCTGCCTCTGCCTCCCGAGTAGCTGGGATTGCAGGCGCCCTCCACCATGCTTGGCTAATTTTGTATTTTCAGTAGAGATGGGGTTTCACCAGGTTGGCCAGGCTGGTCTCGAACTCCTGACTTCAGGTGATCCACCTCAGAC
Source organism: Theropithecus gelada (assembly GCF_003255815.1). NCBI lineage: Eukaryota > Metazoa > Chordata > Mammalia > Primates > Cercopithecidae > Theropithecus > Theropithecus gelada. Next base: position 55,569,176 of record NC_037687.1, read on the forward strand.
TCCCAAAATGCTGGGATTAGAGGTGTGAACCACCGCATCCGGCCAGTCGCACATTTTTTTACACTAAAAAGGTAACATCGCAGGTGTGCAACAGCTGGAAATCATTTTAGAATTTTGCCTATCTACCTGAATAGACTTTTCTTTTTTCTTTGAGATGGAGTTTCCTTCTTGTCACCCAGGCTGGAGTGCAATGGTGTGATCTCAGTTCACTGCAACCTCCACCTCTCGGGTTCAAGCGATTCTCCTGCTTCAGCCTCCTGAGTAGCTAGGACTACAGGTGCCCACCACCACGCCCGGCTAATTTTTGTATTTTTAGTAGAGACAGGGTTTTGCCACATTGGCCAGGCTGGTTTTGAACTCCTGACCTCAGGTGATCCACCCGCCTCGGCCTCCCAAACTGCTGGGATTACAGTGTGAGCCACCGCGCCTGGACCTGAATAGACTTTTCAAATTCTTTCAGTTGCTTTTGTTATCTAAGTAAACAAAGATATCTGCAAATAATAATTAACTACTTTCCAACTTAATTCGTTACAAATATCTTTTTTCTGGCTTAATTTCTTCTTTATGTACCATTTTATAGATTCACACACACATATATAACAATGAAAATGTATCCAATTATTCCATTTTTGTTAATTTGTATTATAAATGAGTGTTACATTATTTTCTATTTGAAGGGTTTGTTGTCCTTTGTTTTTTGGGCTTTTTGTTGTTTTTTGTTTGTTTTTTGAGACAATCTCGCCCTGTTGCCCAGGTTGGAGAGCATGGCGGGATCTTGCCTCACTGCAACCTCCGCCTCCTGGGTTCAAGCCATTCTCCTGCCTCAGCCCCCTAGGTAGCTGGGATTACAGGCGCGTGCCACCAAGTCCGGCTAATTTTTGGGTTTTTAGTAGAGACAGGGTTACACCATGTTGGCCAGGCTGGTCTCGACCTCCTGATCTCAGGTGATCCACCTCGGTCTCCCAAAGTGCTGGGATTACAACAGGCGTGAGCCACCGTGCCCAGCAACACAGAACTATTTTTATAACACACAAGTCTTTCGACCAATAAATATATATTTAAATTATTTCTTAAAATGTGGTATAGATACACAATGGAGTACTATTCAGCCTTAGAAAGGGCTAAATCCTGTCATTTGAAACAATATACATTTTAAGACATTATGCTAGATGGGATAAGCCTGACACAGAAAGACAAATACTTCATAATCTCATTTATATGTAGAATCTAATAAAGTTTAACTAAAAAAAAAATAGAAAGTGAAATAATGGTTACCAGAGGCTTGATGTGGTGGGAAGAAATTACAGAGTTTTTTGATTGAAGGGTACAAAGTTTCAAATAGACAAGGTAAGTAGGTTTTGAGATCTACTTCACAGCAGCGTGACTGTAGTAAACCATAACGTAATTGTATTTTAAAATGACTAAAATTTCAAATATCTTAACTATCAACTCACTTATGATAGGTAAGCGAGTTGATAGATGTTATTTAACTCAACTCAATCATTCCATATTACATACATATATTCAAACATCACATTTTACCCCATAAATTCATTCAACTTTGATTTGCCAATCAAAAATACTACTCATACTTTAAAGAGAAATAAACTTTAAGAAATTTGATGAGAAAAAAGTGTTCATTTTAAAATCTTAGAAAACATACATATATTTTTCATATATATGTATTTCAAAAGGCTTGCTCCTTTAGTGATGTAAGTAAACTCTTTTTTCTGTTTTTATTAAGACGGAGTCTCACTGTCACCCAAGCTGGAGTTCAGTGGCATGGTCTCTCACTGCAACCTCCGCCTCCCAGGTTCAAGCAATTCTCCTGCCTCAGCCTCCCGAGTAGCTAGCTGCAATTAGAGGCACCCGCCATCATGCCCGGCTAATTTTTGTAATTTTAGTAGAGACTGGGTTTCACCATGTTGGCCAGGCTGTTCTTGAGCTGGCCACCCAGCTCGAGACCAGGTGATCCACCCACCTCGGTCTCCCAAAGAGTTGGGATTACAGGCATGAGCCACCGCACCCAGCCGTAAGTGAACTTTTAATATAATGAATAGTCTAAACCCAACACTCAGGAAAAAAATGTTTATTTTTAATGTTCAAAAGAATACAATACTATAAAAGACAGACTCTAAAGCAACTGCTTAGAGTAACATTATTTCTACATTTGTAAATAAGTTATTTCTTCACTTGTTAGAGAAAAGTTATTTGAATATATATTTTAAACCACATTTCAACATAAGTAAATCAAATGAACATATGTACTTGGCAATAAAAAATTTATTAAACAAGTAGACAAGGAAACAACATGCCTTCTTTTCTAATATTAAAACTGAAACACACTCGGCATTTAGGTGCTTATTTGTCTGGTGTTACTAGAGTGCCAAAGAGAAGTACTCAATGAGATATCTTTCCATATTTATATCCATGCTGAGTGTGAATATATGGAAATTTTCAAAGGGTAGTATTATAAACATTCAACTACTATTATATATAGCCCCTCACTGACTGATTAGAATAAACATGGGTTACAAACCACTGATGTGGCCACCTTGTTTTTAGGCTTAACACTGATCATGATCTAACAGAATCAACAAATGAGAGCTATATGCTGGGTGCTCTTTGGGCAACTTTATTTGCATTAATTGCTTTAATTTTACCAAAACCCTAAAGTTAGGGATGCAATCAGCAACCAGCTGCTACCAAGTTTCAATCTTAACCATTATGCCCAACAACCCGTCACCCAATGCTTGTTGTTTTAAATCCTGACCTAACATTTTGGCTTTAAATTTTTTAATTTAGTAGAAATAAAGATAAATTTAGAAACCACTTCTTTTTATCCATAGATAGTATGTAGAACTTAAATTTTGGTTTAAAGTATTCATTATAAAGTCTGAGACAAACACTTCAGTAAATGAATTATAACATTATTCGTCTTATGACTTAGAACCATTAATTTTACTTTTGAAATAATGAGTTAAGTTTATATTTAAACTTAAAATGAGCCTATTATATAGAAAATTTGTTGTCTGCATGAACCTTGTCATCCATTCAGCAGTCTACAGTTGCTAGAAGTTTCAGAAACATTAATAAGAATACTCTTTCTGATTGAATAAAGAACGTTATGCTTTCTCAGTGATTAAAATAAAATAGATTGGAATTACTGATCGGTAACTTACAATGTGGTTTAAACGTTATTTAATTAATACATGTGAAGTTTCTCTTAAACTGATTTTAACAAATGACTTCTACTGTTTTTCACTTCTATTAGAAAAAAAGTATTAAAATTTCTGTTATTACAAGCCTATAAATTTTATTCAGATCTAAACATAGCGCTAATCTTAAAAGATCTGTATGCTTAGGATTATAAAAAGCCTATTCTCCATTCACACACAGAAGATAAATAACTGCTTTTCAGTAAACCTGATGGGGCAATTGTGACTCACAATTATAAGCTATTAAAAAATTAATACTATCACCTAGCTGACATTTTTAGGTATCTGCATGTTCAAGTTGTTTAACTTATAATTCAAAAATAAATTTTTATAAACTATAAAAAATATAAAGAATTTTTTTTTAGTTCTTAAATACTGTCATTATTTCTAGTTGACATAACATTAAATTTTAGAGGCTGTGGCTTTAGAAACAAGAAATGTCATGGTTGACTCCGCTTTACTTCCTGCCTTATTTCACACAAACACAGCAGCACAAAAATGGCCAGAAATGCTACAGCATGACTGGAAATACACCAGTACCTTTCTAGGGAGAATATATGTGGGAGCATATTTACTTGAAATTAATGACATCTTTTGTTGAAGTACAGGCTTCTACATGGCAAGAAATAAAGACAAAAATTTTACAGGGCAAAAGAGTAAGAAACATACTCTAAAACTACCTTCTAACCCATTATTTCTTTTTTCACTAGCATGGTTGTGACAGAATGAGCATTTGCAGCAGCTTTTTTTTACTTTTGAGACAGAGTCTTGCTCTGTCGCCCAGGTTGGCGTGCAATGGCGCGATCTTAGTTCACTGCAAACTCTGCCTCCCAGGTTCAAGTGATTATTCTGCCTCAGCCTCCTGAGTAGCTCACCCTGCTAATTTTTGTATTTTTAGTAGAGACGGGGTTTCACCATGTTGGTCAGGCTGGTCTCAAACTCCTGACCTCGTGATCTGCCCGCCTCGGCGCTGGGATTACAGGCGTGAGCCAAGGTGCCTGGTCCGCAGCATGATCTTAAATAACCTACACTCTCTGCTTCACCATTTTTGGGATATGGCCATAAGACGTTTATGAATTTATTAGAAAAAATGTTTTCTTTTTCTAATTCAGAAATTTTAGCAAAATTTCACAGGCTGATCATGAGGTCAGGAGTTCGAGACCAGCCTGACCAACATGGTGAAACTCAGTCTCTACTAAAAATACAAAAATTAGCCACATGTGGTGGCACGTGCCTGTAGTCCCAGATAGTTAGGAGGCTGAGGCAGAATAGCTTGAACCTGGGAGGCAGAGGTTGCAGTGAGCTGAGATTGTGCCACTGCACTCCAGCCTGAGCAGCAGAGAGACTCCATCTCAATTAAAAAAAAAAAAAAAAATCTAATCTACAATAACTGTAGTAATTATACTTGGAAATAAATTTAACCAAAAAGTGGAAAAATCTGTGCATTATAATCTAAACGATATTGAAATACAAAATTAAATAATACACAAACGGAAAAATATTACCTATAAATGAATTGGCGTTATTATCGTTAAATATCTGTATTACACAAAATAATCTACAGACATAATGCAATCTCTAGGAAAATACCAGCGACACACTGGTATAAATTTTAAAACATACATCTAAAACTTATATTGTACCACAGAAGACCCAAAGTAGCCAAAGCAATGAAGGAAAAAAAAAAGGGGGGGTGCTTTGGGAGGCTTAGGCGGGTGGATCACGAGGTCAGGAGATCGAGAACATCCTGCCTAACACGGTGAAACCCCCTCTCTACTAAAAAAATACAAAAATTTATCTGGGCATGGTGTCGGATGCCTGTAGTCCCAGCTACTCCGGAGGCTGAGGCAGGAGAATGGCTGAACCTGGGAGGCGGAGCTTGCAGTGAGTGGAGACTGTGCCACTGCACTCCAGTCTGGGAGAAAGTGCGAGAAAAAAGAAAAAAAAAAAGTGTGAAGGTATCACCCTACCTGACTTTGAAATATACTAAAAAAGCTTTATTAGGTAAAACAGTATGGTAATTGAAGAAAAACAGACACATACTCCAATGGAGCAGGAAAAAAAAAAAAGACCAGAAACCGCTGACTTGAAGTTACAAACTAACTCCAGCAGAAATATTTATGGCTTATTATGGAGCATCAGTTACACAGCAAGTACCGTCATGTTTCCTTTTTTTTTTTTTTCTTTTTGAGATGGAATCTCACTTTGTCACCCAGGCTGGAATGTGGTGGCCTGATCTCAACTCACTGCAACCTCCGCCTCCTGGGATTAAGTGATTCTCCTGCCGCAGCCTCCCGAGTAGCTGAGATTTCAGGCGCATGTCACCACACCCAGCTAATTTTTGTATTTTTAGTAGAGAATGGGGTTCTGCCATGTTTGCCAGGCTGGTCTTGAACTCCTGGCCTCAGGTGATCTGCCCATCTTGGCCTCCCGAAATGCTGGGATTACAAGCATCAGCCACCTTACCCGGCCTCACTGTCATGTTTCTTTGATACATTTATATACAAAAACATTCTCATGACTTATGAAACTTCCCTAGTACTTACCTAAAAAAAAAAACTCAATAAATAAGTAAATTCACTTATGTCATCTATAACAAGTAAAACGACAATAACTAAAGTAGGCTTATATAGGCATCTGCAACTAAAAGAACAAAATGGAATGTTCCAAATAAAATATAACGTTATGGAATTATATCTAAAAATTGTGTACATTACTGAATTTTATAAAAAATTCTTATAATCATGACCAGCTCACGTAGTGGATACTTCATAAACTATAAAACAAAAAATCATAACAAAATTATAGGTCTGGCATGAGTACCAGGCAAAGAGTTTGTATGGAGAGATTCTGAACCATAAACCATACAGTTTTACAGTAATGAATTTAATACAAAGCTGAGAGCAAAAATTTGCTTTCAGCATTTTTGAGGTTTTTATTATCTAATAAATTAATCACCTCATTAAAACAATTTGTTTTGTTCCAATATTGCTCTATTCTTCTTTCCTGAAAATAGGTACAAACTCATACTCATATAAACACACTCACTCCATAATTTCTTTCCTAAGGTTTATCTTTAGAGTAATACATGTGTATTTTTAACTTCATGTAAATCAAAATTAAAAGTCTTTATGTGTTTGCAGGCAGAGAGGCCACATGTTCAAATAAAAATATATAAGAAATTTATAAAAATATGTATACAAGACTCACAAATGTATGCATTTTATTCATACTTCTAAATAATACAATAATAGAAATTACCCTGTAGTCAATATCTATTTATTTATTCATTTTGAGACAGAGTCTTACTGTCACCCAGGCTGGAGTGCAGTGGCACAATCTCAGCTCACTGCAACCTCCACCTCCCAAGTTCAAGTGATTCTCCTGCCTCAGACTCCTGAGTAACTGAGATTACAGGTGCTCACCACCATGCCTGGCTAACTTTTGTATTTATAGTACAGACAGGGTTTCTTTTTTTTTTTTGAGACAGAGTCTCGCGCTGTGTCACCCAGGCTGGAGTGCAGTGGCGGGATCTCGGCTCACTGCAAGCTCCGCCTCCCAGGTTCACGCCGTTCTCCTGCCTCAGCCTCCGAGTAGCTGGGACTACAGGCGCCCGCCACCACGCCCGGCTAGTTTTTTGTATTTTTAGTAGAGACGGGGTTTCACCATGTTAGCCAGGATGGTCTCGATCTCCTGACCTCGTGATCCACCCGCCTCGGCCTCCCAAAGTGCTGGGATTACAGGCTTGAGCCACCGCGCCCGGCCTCAGACAGGGTTTCAACATGTTGGCAGCGCTGGTCTTGAACTCCTGACCTCAGGTGATCCACCTGCCTCAGCCTCCCAAAGGGCTAGGATTACAGGCATGAGCCATGGTGCCTGGCCATCGGTAACAGTTTAATTGTACATTTTAAACTAACAAAAAGTGAGAAATTAAATTTTCTGTAATACAAAGGATAAATGCCAGAGGTGAGGCCGTTGGTAACAGTTTAGTTGCACATTTTAAACTAACAAAAAGCATAAAATTAAATTTTCTATAATACAAAGGATAAATGCTAGAGGTGACAGATACCTAATTTACCATGAGGTGATTATTATATATTGTATGTATCAAAATATGCCATATATGGTTTAAATATATACACATACTATCTACCCAAAAATATTAAGTAAATTTAAATAAGAAAAAAAAATTTAACATACAGGAACAACATTCTTTAACTTCTTTGCAGTTTAAAGCCACTAGCAAAAAAGATTACTACAGATACTACTGTATTACGTTAACAAATAATACTATCTTTTACCTACACTCTTGAGTAAGGTGGAATGGGTTAAGGTTAGTGGCAAAATAATGCTTTATTGAATGCACAATAGTATTTAACATGTTAAAAATGTTAAATTAAAAAGTTAAGTCTACACATAATTTCAAAGTTTTTAAATGTACTAGATTGTATCACATAAAAGTACAATTAGTAAAATAACACTATTAAATTTTAACTAAAATTAAAAATATTTTTCTCTCATAAAGCAGAATATTAAACTGAACACCTACTTCATGCATCACTCAATATTATAAGTTAACCACAAAGAGCATCCCTACTTAGATTTTCATCATAGATCTTACATTTTAATGTCTTTACTCTTTCATAGAAGAGATAATAATGCCTACCTAATAAAAAACAATCTCTCATATCTTTCATGCAGGAACCATTCATCACATACTTTCACATATGAATGCAATAGGAATAAAGAAACAGCATGAATTTGAGAGTTGAATTCCATCATTATTCACATATTAAAAAATCTATAAATTTTTTTCAAGAAAAAGTATATTTTGGTGGGCACAGTGGCTCACGCCTGTAATACCAGCATTTTGGGAGGCTGAGGCAGGGTTCAAGACAACCTGCCCAATGGCAAGACCTCATCTCTACTAAAAATACAAAAATTAGCCAGGCGTGGTAACTCATGCCTGTAATCCCAGCTACTCGGAAGGCTGAAGCATGAGAATCACTTGAAGTGGGAGGTGGAGGCTGCACCTGAATGACAGAGCAAGACTTCGTCTGAAAAAAAAAAAGTAAAGCCTGGCCAATATGGCAAAACCCTGTCTCTACTAAAAATACAAAAATTAGCCAGGCATGGTGGTGTACACCTGTAATCCCAGCTACTCAGGAGGCTGAGGCAGGAGAAGCACCTGAACCTGGGAGGTGGAGGGTGCAGTGAGCCGAGATAGCACCACTGCACTCCATCCTGCACGATGGGAGCAAGACTCCATCTCAAAAAAAAAAAAAACAACAACAAAAAGAAAAGCATACTTTGAATGTAATAACTCTCCAAAATATCTTACACACTTTTTAAAGTTATATACAAAATATTTATGTAAATTTCAGTTTTGAGTTATTTTCTAAACTCAGCACTCTGATTTAGTGTACTGTCTGAAGTGTCAGTTCCTTAGATACATCTACTCTGAATTGATATTTACAGACTTAATTTTCAAATAACTAATTTTTTATATTACTGCATCTGCAAAAATATATTTTAGTATGAACTCTCTGGTGTTTCCTAGGCTGTAGTTTGTAAAAAAATGTTTTTCCAAATTTATCACCTTTGCAGCGATTTTCTTCAAGATATATTCTCTGATGTTGAAGAAAGTTTCAGCAACAACTTCAGGGTTTTCCTCTAGTACAAAATGTGTAAAATAAGATCTGTAATACAAGTAATGGTACCACAATACTCTTCATGTTAGTTTTTTTTTTGAGATGGAGTGCAGTTGGAGTGCCCAGGCTGCAGTGCGGTGGCACAAACTCAGCTAACTGCAACCTCTGCCTCCTAGGTTCAAGCGGTTCTCCTGTCTCAACCTCCTAGTAGCTGGGATTAGTCATGCACCACCACACCCACCTAATTTTTTTATTTTGGGTAGAGACGGAGTTTCACCATGTTGGCCAGGCTGGTCTTGAAATTCTGACCTCAAGTGAACCACCCACCTCAGCCTCCAAAGTGCGGAAATTACAGGCGTGAGCCACCATGCCCAGCTCACTCTTGATATTTTAATGCTTGTCTTCAAAATAAATACTCTTCTTCACTTTAAAGGCTTATATTTTCTGAAAAATCTATTGACAGTAATTTCATTTTTAATGTTTCTATTAAGTATGAACTCTCTGATATTGAATAAGATGTGAGCAGATATTAATGGCTTCTTCACATTTGCATAATTTTTCTCAAGTATAAATCATTCCCTGTCCAATAAAGTGTCAGCATTGGTTAAATGTTTTGCCACATTCCTCACACTTGTATGGGTTTCTAGCTCTAGTATGAAGTATTTTACCTACAATCAAGTGTGACAACCATTTAAAGGTGTTTAGAAATGTTCAGGTGTTGTCAACTGCATTGTTATATCATTCAGGTTTGTACAATTTCTCTCCAGTAATTCTCTTATGTCTGCTAAGAATTAAGGACTTGTTAAAGGCTTTGCCACATTATTCACACTTCTAGGGTTTCTCTCCAGTATAAATTATCTTATGTATAGTGAGTTGCTAATTGGTTAAAAGCTTTGCCACTTTTTTTTTTGAGACAGAGTCTCACTCTGTCACTAGGCTGGAGTGCAGTGGCACGATCTCAGCACATTGCAACCTCCACCTCCCGGGTTCAAGGGATTCTCGTGCCTTAGTCTCCTTAGTAGCTAGGACTGCAGGCATGCGCCACCACACCCAGCTAATTTTTGTATTTTTTAGTAGAGACTACTAAATACCACGTAGGCCAGGATGGTCTCAATCTCTTGATCTCATGATCCACCAGCCTTGACCTCCCAAAGTGCTGGGATTACACGTGTGAGCCACTGCGCCCGGTCCATTCTTCATATTTGTCAGTTTTTTCTACGGCATGAATTTTCTTGTGTGTAGTAAGGTTTGAGCATTGATTAAAAGCTTTGCCACATTCTTTACATTTGTAGGGTTTCTGTCCAGTATGAATTACCTTATGCTTAGTGAGAGTTGAGGACCAGTTAAAGGCTTTGCCACATTCTTCACATTTGTAGGGTTTCTCTCCAGTATGAATTATCTTATGTTGAGTAAGGTTTGAGTATTGGTAAAAAGCTTTGCCACATTCTTCACATTTGTAGGGTTTCTCTCCAGCATGAATTATCTTATGTCTAGCAAGGGTTGAGGATTGGTTAAAAGCTTTGCCACATTCTTTACATTTGTAGGGTTTCTCTCCAGTATGAATTTTCTTATGTGTAGTAAGGTGTGAGGATAGGTTAAAAGCTTTGCCACATTCTTCACATTTGTAGGGTTTCTCTCCAGTATGAATTATCCTATGTTCAGTAAGGTTTGAGGACCGCTTAAAAGCTTTGCCACATTCTTTACATTTGTAGGGTTTCTCTCCAGTATGAATTATCTTATGTGTAGTAAGTTGTGAGAACTGGTTAAAGGCTTTGCCACATTCTTCACATTTGTAGGGTTTCTCTCCGGTATGAATTCTCTTATGTGTGGTAAGGTGTGAGGATGTGTTAAAGGCTTTGCCACATTCTTCACATTTGTATGGTTTTTCTCCAGTATGAATTCTCTTATGTTGAGTAAGAGTTGAGGACACGTTAAAGGCTTTGCCACACTCTTCACATTTGTAAGGTTTCTCCCCAGTATGAATTCTCTTATGTTGAGTAAGGGTAGAGGACACATTAAAGGCTTTGCCACATTCTTCACATTTATAAGGTTTATCACCAGTATGAATTCTCTTATGTTTAGTAAGGTTCGAGGATTGGTTAAAAGCTCTGCCACAATGTTCACATACGTAGGGCTTCTCTCCAGCATGAATTATCTTATGTCTAGTAAGGGTTGATGACTGGTTAAAAGCTTTGCCACATTCTTTACATTTGTAGGCATTCTCTCCAGTATGAATTATCTTATGTTTAGTAAGGTGTGAGGATATGTTAAAAGCTTTGCCACATTCTTCACGTTTGTAGGATTTCTCTCTAGTATGAATTATCTTATGTGTGTTAAGGTGTGAGGACTTGTTAAAGGCTATGCCACATTCTTCACATTTGTAGTGTTTCTGTCCTGTATGAATTCTTTTATGTTGAGAAAGCGTTGAGGACACATTAAAAGCCTTGCTACATTCTTCAAGTTTGTAGGAATTGACAGTAGTGTGAATTCTTTTATGTTGAGTTAGGTGTGAAAGAACGCAAAATGATTTGCCACATTCTTTACATTTGAAAGGATTCTTTTCAGTCTTATGTCTATTTGAATTTGAAAATTTATGAAAGTCTCTCACATATTTATCACATTGAAATATTTTGCTCTGGGTAGTTGACAAACACTGGTTAAATCCATTATAACTTCCTTTGTGCACCTTATACTCATCCACACTTTTACACCCTTTTTTTAACTGTAAATTGTGCTGTCCACATTTTTCATATTTTCTTGGTATTATTCTTTGGAAAGAAGCTTTTATGCTATGCTCTGGCCAAAGGTCTTGGGCGAAATAACAACACATACCTGAAAGAAATAAAAATAACAACTTACTCCACATACTAGACTCAGATACATATTCTTTACAAATCCAACCTACAAAATTATACAAGCTCCATAAACAAGATTGCATAAGAAGGCCGGGCATGGTGGCTAATGCCTGTACTCCCAGCACGTCGAGATGCTGAGATGGGCAGATCACCTGAAGTCAGGAGTTTGAGACCAGTCTGGCCAATATGGTGAAACCCATCTTTTCTAAAAAATACAAAAAAATTAGCCGGGAATGATAGCATGCACCTGTAATCCCAGCTACTCAGGAAGCTGAGGCAGGAGAATCGCTTGAACCTGAGAGGCACAAGTTGCAGTGAGCTGATATCACACCAATGCACTCCACTCTGGACAACAGAGCAATACTTTGACTCAAAAACAACCAAAACAAAACTGCACAACAAAATACCAAAGGCCCTAATTTCCTTATAGACATATAAATGTAAGAAAAATACACAGACCAAAATACATTTGTGAAAAATTTATACAAGAGTTAAGTGTGTACAGTGCCCCAAGGAGGTGAGGACAATGCAAAGAACCATGAAGAATAATGAGAAAAGTCTGTTATGTTTACCCAACACAGCTCATCCCTCTCCCCAGTATAATATAGTGCCTTTAGAAGTGAATAACCAGCCAGGCAGGGTGGCTCACGCCTGTAATCCCAGCACTTTGGGGTGCCGAGGTGAATGGATCACCTGAGGTTAGCAGTTTGGAATCAGGCTGGCCAACATGGCGAAACTCCCTCTCTACTAAAAACACAAAAATTAGCCAGGCATGGTGGTGGGCGCCTGTAATTCCAGCTACTCGGGAGGCTGAGGCAGAACTGCTTAAATCCAGGAGGCGGAGGTTGCAGTGAGCCAAGATTGCTATTGCACTCCAGCCTGGGCAACAGAGCGAGACTCCCTCTCAAAAAAAAAAAAAAGTGAATAGCCAACCCTGTTTTTCTTTCTTTCTTTGTTTTTTAAAGACAAGTAGAACACTGGCACATACATCTTTTTTTCATTTCTAAGCACCCTTCCAGACACTGGTTTCTGTCTCGCACGACATAAAGTGCTGAAAAAAGTGTTGGTATACTTTGGAATGACGGTTTGAATCTGCTGAAACCAAAGCCAAATGTTACAGCAGCAGAGAGACTGCAGTATTACAGACAGCGAACAGGTTTAGCAAGTGGTGACTGATTATTAAGAAGAAACATGAATAAACTTTTTAAATTAAAAAACAAATTTCAGACAAGACACATCCTAGGAACATGTTTAAGACACTCTCAGAATTTCTAGCTGAGAAAATTTTTTTCAGGCTATGCCAGGACAAAGCTACATTATAAAAATTGATCATATGCAAAAATATTTTAAATAAAATACTTAAACATTAAAAAATAATTTAACCCCAGTATACTTCAAAATTTCTGCAGATTAAAAAAAAAATTCAAGTGCCAATGCCTCCTAGGAAACTGGTAAAAATATTTGCAAATCATATAATAGGAGTTAATACTCAGAACATATAAGCAACTCTTAATACTGAGCAATAAAGTTGAATAACTTGATTTAGAAAAGGATGAATAATTGAACAAAATTTTCATTTAAAAGATACATAGGCGGGCCAGGTGCAGTGGCTCACACCTGTAAACCCAGCTCTTTGAGGGGCTGAGGCAGGCAGATCATGAAGTCAGGAGATCGAGACCATCCTGGCTAACACATTGAAACCCCATCTCTACTAAAAATACAAAAATTAGCCAGGTGTGGTGGCACACGCCTTTAGTCCCAGCTACTCGGGAGGCTGAGGCAGGAGAATCACTTGAACCCAGGAGGCGGAGGGTGCGGTGAGCCAAGATCACACGACTGCACTCCACTCCAGCCGGAGTGACAGAGTAAGACTCCATCTTAAAAAAACACAGTGAACCAAGATTGCGCCACTGTACTCCAAACTGGGTGACAGAGGGAGACTGTGTCTCAAAAACAAACAAAAAAACACACACAAACAAAAAGATACAAAAATGGGAAGAGCATTTGAAAGGACACATAAATTTACTAATTTGTGAAGACATACATAGAAATCACAATGAAAAGCAAAATCACCCCACACCCATTAGAATGACCACTATCATTTTTCTAAAAAAAACACCAAATCTGGCCAGGCACGGTGGCTCATGCTTATAATCCCAGCACCTTGGGAGGCTGGATAAAGACCATCCTGGCTAACATGGTGAAACCTCGTCTCTACTAAAAATATGGAAAGTTAGCCAGGCATGGTGGCATGTGCCTGTAGTCCCAGCTACTTGGGAAGCTAAGGCAGGAGAATCGCTTAAACCCGGGAGGCGGATATTGCAGTGAGCCGAGATCGCACCACTGCACTCCAGCCTGAGCAACAGAGCGAGACTCTGACTCAAACCAAAACCCCAACCCCTCCCCCCAAAAAAACTCACCACCAAATCTGTTGACGATGTATGAAAATGAAACTTATGTTGATTGTTGATGGAAAACAAGGATGCAACCATTATTTTAAAATGTTATGTTTCACACAGAATTAAAAGTGGAATTATAATTAAATACAGCAATCCCATTTATGAATCTATATCCAAAGGATGCAACACAGGACCTCGAAGAGATAGGTAAACATCTATATTTATTGTACCAGCATTCACAAAAGGCAAAAGGCTGAAGTAACCCAGATGTCTCTTGATTCATAAACATAAAAAATCAAATTCAAAAGTTTTTAACAATATTTCTGTAAAAATGTGCTATTGAGATTTTTATAGAAATCTCACTCCGTTGCCCAGGCTAGAGTGCAGTGATGTTATCTCGGCTCACTGCAACCTAAACATAAAAAAGGTAACATATATACACAATGGAATTTTATTCAGCCTTAAAAAAATTGTGGGCCGGGCGCGGTGGCTCAAGCCTGTAATCCCAGCACTTTGGGAGGCCGAAATGGGTGGATCACGAGGTCAGGAGATCGAGACCATCCTAGTGAACATGGTGAAACCCCGTCTCTACTAAAAAAATACAAAAAAATTAGCCGGGCGAGGTGGCGGGCGCCTGTAGTCCCAGCTACTCGGGAGGCTGAGGCAGGAGAATGGCGTGAACCCGGGAGGCGGAGCTTGCAGTGAGCCGAGATCGCGCCACCGCACTCCAGCCTCGGCGACAGAGCGAGACTCCGTATCAAAAAAAAAAAAAAAAAAAAAAAAAAATTGTGGCCGGGCATGGTGGCTCACGTCTGTAATCACAGCACTTTGGGAGGCTGAGACGGGCGGATCACTTGAGGTCAGGAGTTCAAGATCAGCCTGGCCAACATGATGAAGCGCCATCTCTACTAAAAATACAAAAAACTAGCCAGGCCTGGTGGTGCACGTCTGTAATCCCAGCTACTTGGGAGGCTGAGGCAGGAAAATTACTTGAACCCAGGAGGTGGAGGCTGCGGTGAGCCGAGATCACACCACTGCACTCCAGCCTGGACAACAGAGTGAGACTCCATCTCAAAAAATAAAAAAAATAAAAAAAATAAATCAAATTTAGAAGAAAATAATAGCCTTATATTGCTAAATTAAAAAATATATATTTTTGCAGAATATAATTAAAGCCTCTGATATATATATAAAACAAATATTTGGAAATAAATTATGTTTTTATTTAGATATAGGCTGAAGAAAGTGAGTGCAAATCCTGTAATTCCTCTTTGCCTACAGCAAACAAATGTATAAGTAACTATATTTTAGTAAATATGCAGTGCCTACTAAGTATCTAATTTACTTCAGGCATAACACTTAAATTGTGACATATTGTCCTAAATGTGTGAATCCAAAATTATGGACAAATTTGAAATACAAAATAGAAAGAAAAATGAATAGAGTGACATTAGTTTGGTGGAAAAATAAAAGGTGACATATTTTCTTACACCCTGAGAGCAAGAAAATTTGTCAGCCATCCCTAACAAAAATGCCTTTATGAGAGAGCCAAGCATCATTCATACCTGTAATGACAACTACACGGTACACTGAGGTTGGAGAATTTCTTCAGGTCAAAATTTCAAGACCAGCTTGGGGTATGCAGCAAGTCCTCATCTCCAAAATAAGTGCCTTTAAGGGAGCTTTAAAGGCCGGGTGCGGTGGTTCACGCCTGTAATTCCAGCACTTCAGAAAGCTGAGGCAGGTGGGTCACCTGAGGTCAAGAGTTCGAGACCAGCCTGGCCAACATGCTGAAACATTCTGTCTACTAAAAATACAAAAATCAGCCAGGCATGGTGGTGCACGCCTGTAATCCCAGCTACTTGGGAGGCTGAGAGAGCAGAACTGAGTGAACCCGACCAGGAGGCAGAGGTTGCAGTGAGCTGAGATCAGGCCACTGCACTCCATCCTGGGTGACAGAGATGAGACTCCATCTCAATAAAAAAAAAAAAGAAAAAAGAAAAAAGAAAAGGTCAGGTGTAGTGGCTTATGTCTGTAATCTCAGCACTTTGGGAGGTTGAGGTGAGTGGATCACCTGAGCTCAGGCGTTCAAGACCAGTCTGGCCAACATGACGAAACCCCATCTCTACTAAAATACAAAAATTATCTGGGCATGGCTGGGCACGATGGCTCATGCCTGTAATCTCAACACTTTGGGAGGCTGAGGCGGGTGGATCACCTGAGGTCAGGAGTTCGAAACAGCCTGGCCAACATTGTGAAACCCCATCTCTACTAAAAATACAAAAATTAGCCAGGCATGGTGGCACATGCCTGTAATCCCAGCTACTCGGGAGACTGAGACAGCAGAATTGATTGAACCCGGCCAGGAGGCAGAGGTTGTAGTGAGCCGGTATCGGGCCACTGCACTCCAGTCTGGGTGACAGAGATGAGACTCCGTCTCAAAAACAAAAAACAAAAAACAAAAAAAACAAAAAACAAAAAAGGCTGGGCGCAGTGGCTCACGCCTGTCATCTCAGCACTTTCGGAGGCTGAGGTGGGTGGATCATCTGAGGTCAGGAGTTCGAGACCAGCCTGGCCAACATGGCGAATCCCTATCTCTACTAAAAATACAAAACTACGGGCACAGAAGGGCAGGATGGCTCACACCTGTAATCCTAGCACTTTGGGAGGTCGAGGCGGGCAAATCACCTGAGGTCAGGAGTTCGAGACCAGCCTGGCTAACATCGTGAAACCCCGTCTCTACTAAAAATACAAAAATTAGCCGGGTGTGGTGGCATGTGCGTGTAGTACCAGCTGCTTGGGAGGCGGAGGCAGGAGAATCGCTTGAACCTGGGAGGAGGAGGTTGCAGTGAGCCGAGATTGTGCCATTGCACTCCAGTCTGGGCAACACAGCGAGACTCCATGCCCGTCTTCCAAAAAAAAATTATCCGGGCATCGTGGCGCATGCTTGTAATCCCAGCTACTTGAGGGCTGAGGCAGTAGGATCACCTGAACCTGGGAGGCGGAGGTTGCAGACAGCTGAGATGGTGCCACTGCACTCCAGCCTGAGCAACAGAGTGAGACTCCGTCTCAAACGAAAAAAAAAAAAAGAGAGAGAAAGAGCTTTGAGATCCAAGGAGGGAGTTATGAAACTGATAATGCCCAAGACTGAGGCGTATCCTTTTCAGAAGGCAGGCATATATTCAGGTGGCAAACTATAGCACCTCTATTCTTGGCTACAGACCAAAAAATAGCCCACCCAACTTGGTCCCACTGAGAATATTAAACTTACCCTGTAAGCATCTCATACTCCTCCCAGTCACAGTTTGGGAGAGGTCCGGCCCTTCCACAGGGCTGGAGGAAGATACCCATTTATAGTCATGCAGGCAGGTTTGCAAGACCGTAGCCTTTACTGTGGTCCCTGAAGCAGTTCCATGACAGTTCAAGGCCAGTTCTGCCTACATAGAAACCCACACAGTGACCTGGCAAAATCCTCTTTGATGCTCTGTGAAAACCATACTCAATGACATCCTGATGTAATGCTTACCATTTGCAGACATGACTACAGAAACCTGCCTAGTGACTGCCCTACAGATCAAAGTCCTGAAGGATATTCAGCCTGTCCAAAAATAAAATGCAAATTACACCACAATCCCCTTGTAACAAGCCAACTAAACACTAAAGTAAACCCTTGTGCAGACATAGCAGCCTTGTAAGCAACCTACAACCCCTCTTCATTACAAACCCAGAGGGCATCCCATTATCCTGGGAGCCCAACAAAAGATCTTTACCTCCTGAAACCAGTTGATAAAAACTTGAAGAGGTGTTTGCTTCCTGAAATTCACAGACACCAGTGCAAAACTATATTGTGCCCAGTGTCAATGCTTCTATTTTAAAATAGCACTGGAAGTATGCAGCAGAATAGTCAAAACAATTTTTAAAAAGCCATTAAAATGGAAGACAAATAGGTAAAAAGTTGCTGTTTGTAGATCATATAATCTCATATATAAAAAATCATACACAGTACATTTAAACATGTCTAAACTAATTAATATACTCAGTAAATTAGCAAAATATAAAATTAACATACATTTATAAGATAAACTTACACTTCCATAAACTTAAACTATCTGATAAAATAAAGGAGGAAAACAATCTCATGGACAATAGCATTAAAATAATAAATTTCTTAGAACAAATTTAACCAACGATCTAAAAAACCTTTACAATAAATGATGTATCAATGGAGGAAATTAGAAAAGACACAAATTTTAAAATATTTTGTGCATATGGATTGAAAGAATAAATATTGTTAAAATGCCATATTATCCAAAGTGATCTACAGATTTAATAAACTCCCTATCAAAATTCCAGTGGTATTTGTTTTCACAGTAATGAAAAATACAATCATAAAATTTACTTGAAACTTCAATAAGCTCTGAATAATGAAAGTAATCTTGAGGAAAAAGAACAAAGCAGGAGGACAACATACTTTATAATTTCAAACTGTATTTCAAGACTATAGTAATAAAAACAGGATGGAATGTGCAGAAAAAAATGAACAAAAAAATGAAACAGAAACCACTACTCTCACATATTTCAGACATGATGTAGAAAGAAAACTTAAAATAATAGTTTAACATAGAGTTTCTTAAAATTTCAGATATTTATGTGTCCGCCAAAACATTAAAAAAGCAGATTTTGTAGTCTTGTATATGCCAAAAAGGGGACTTTGGCTCTCACTGAAAACTAGAAAGATAACTGAAGGGAAAGTATATTCCTTAGAAAAGTTAGAAGGATAAGACAAAAGATACCCCTATGTAAGAGAAAAAATAAAATAAAAAATAAACTTCAGGCTTCCCTGAAACTATTCTCCTTGGAGCACAACTCCCAAATTGTATTTCTTATTTTTATTCGTTTATATATTTATTTATTTATTTATTTGAGATGGAGTTTCACTCTTGTTGCCCAGGCTGGAGTGCGATGGTGCGATCTCAGCTCACCACAACCTCAGCCTCCCGAGTAGCTGGGACTACAGGCATGCGCCACCACACCCAGCTAATTTTGTATTTTTAGTAAAGATGGGGTTTTTCCATGTTGGTCGGGCTGGTCTCAAACACCCGACCTTAGGTAATCCACCCGCCTTGGCCTCTCCAAATGCTGGGATTACAGACACAAGCCACCGCACCTGGCCCCAAATCGCATTTCAAAAACTGACTTTCTCCTTGACATATGGACCTCTCATCTGTGTCATCTGTTATATTCACTATCACCTACCTGGGGGTTTGGCCACCATCTCATGTCTCTCCATATTCCAGGGTTCTTTGCCTTGCTCCAGACAGGTGATCAGGTCTGGCTTAGAGACAGCAATACCTGTTTTATTAAAAATAAATAACATGAATGTTGCTCATATTCTTCAAATAATGTGCTCAGTAAAGAGAGTGTAATTAATAGAATAGTAAATTAATTACAAAATACTAATTTAAAACAGAAATTTCTAAATATTTAGACTTTTTTTAAATTTGTAGGTTCTTAATTTTACTACTTAGTATTACTGAATCAAAAACTGGAGATGACAATTAGATTTTAAGGTATACAAAACAATATTTTATGCCACTAAATTTCTGGAATTACCACTAATTTAGAGGGAAGGATACAGATCAGCTCAGAAATGTAAAAAGTCCAGATCAAGATGAAACATCTTGAATTATTTTTTCCTACACTGACAAATCCCCAAGATTTTCTTTCTCTTTTTTTTTTTTTTGATTTGGAGTCTCACTCTGCTACCTAGGCTCGAGTGCAGTGGTGCAATCTCGGCTCACTGCAACCTCTGCCTCCTGGGTTCATGTGATTCTCCTGCTTCAGCCTCCCAAGTAGCTGGGACTACAGGCGTGCGCCACCACAACTGGCTAATTTTTGTATTTTTTTTTAGTAGAGACGGGGTTTCACCATGTTGGCCAGGCTGGTCTTGAACTCCTGACCTCAGGTGATCCACCTGCCTTGGCCTCCCAAAGTGCTAGGATTACAGGCATGAGCCACTGCGGTTGGCCCCCAAGATTTTCTTAGAAATAGAGATCTGATACTCATTTATACAAAGATCAATTACCAAAAAACATTCTACAAAAAAAAAAAAAAAAAAGAAATCTTTAGGGTATATTAGGAATTGTATATTGAAGTTATTCTCACCCAGGAAGACCAGGTTTCTGTAGTTCTCTAACATCACGTTCCTATATAAATTCTGCTGTGCAGTGTCCAGGCATTGCCACTCCTCCACAGAGAATTCTATGGCCACATCCATAAATGTTAACGGTCCCTGAAAAGTACACACACACATATTTACCAAGTGGCCATGGGCGAAATTTTTAATTTGACTCAAGTTGAAATGAATGACTAAAAAGTACTGGTTCTGCCTTATAAAAGTGAATGAAATTACCCAAATGAAGTAATTTTAAAGACAGAAATATTATCTGATGTATTCTCTAACTCTGAGAAAAGACTAGAATAAGATCCACAACATCAATTTATATATGATACTTTTCTGGATAATAAAATATAAAATTAAGGGCACGAACACAAGCATGTACATTCTGGAGTGCTATATTCACACTATACAGAATGAGTTCTGCTGAGATGAAAGACATGTTGAGTTACAAGGTACATTTCAAATTTTAATGTGTAGAATAAACTGGAAATCTTGTTAGGCTTTTTTTTTTTGCAGAAGATCTGGAATAAAGTCTAAGTTGCTGAATTTTTAATATGTTCACAAGAAATGCCAATGATTTTGCCCCAAGAAAAATATTTTATCAAACATCCAATAAGTGAAATAACCTGTTTTTTCCCCCCAGTTTTCATGGCCTATAAGAGAGAGATGACAGTCTTCATTTTCCAAAGACAAATATATGGAAAGAAACCTTAAGAAAGAAGAGCAGCTGCCAGATTACATTTGATAATTTATACAAATCAGCTGCATAAAGATACTTAATAACGAAGGAAAAAAATAACACTACAGTGAAAAAATTTGTCAGAGAGCTCTTTAACCGAGTGAATCATTAGCATCAACTGCACTAGGACAAATTTTCATAATGTGCTAAAACACTCAAAAGGACACAGCATTACTGCTGAAATATTGTTCCCAATAAGTAAATTATAGTCTAAATTCAACCATATTGAAACAACAGTTTTATGCAAACTTCAAGATACAGGTATCTTCTATCTTGATACAGGATATCTCAAAATACAGGAATCTTCTATTCAAGATCTTCTATGTTCTGTAATGTTTAATAGTGATTTTAAGTAGTCTTTCTTTAGCACCCTAGAGAACAGGTACCTTCTGATAATATTTTTTCAGAACTTTCTGGGTAATAAATGCCATCCTGTTTAAATAAGCATTTTCTAAATTCTGTTCTGCATAGGGCTAATAGCAAACACAAATGGAACTTCAACATTACATATTCTCCACCCTTACTAAGGATCCCAGCTTTTCCCCAACAGTAATCTTTGAGTATCCACACTTTTCCATGTTCAACAGCCACAAAAAGAACACTTTTAATACTGCAGATCATAAACTAATGGTGAGAATTCTGCAAGGCATATAAAAAGGCATAATTTAAAAAATTCATAAAAGACTCTGGTATATAGGAAAGAAATATTTTTCAGAGACCCTTGATTATCATAAGAATTTTTAAAAGTAGTTAAAACAAACTCATTAGAGAGAAAAAACCACAATTATAGAAGGCAAGGTTTGCAAGTACTAAACACATAGCATTCCAGGAGGCAGAGCGGACACAGCTCTTGATCTGAGACATGTTTAGCTGAAAAAAAAAAGTGCCACTTTTTCCTCTATCTCCTCCTTCTCTGGGATTTATTTTCAGATGAGATTTTCTAGACCAATTATACCTGCATCTTGAGAACATTCCACCTGTTTACATGCTATGACCACACCCACAGGCAGAAGGACCAACATCCTCAGAAAAAGTCCACCCATTTCTGGGTGAATCTTCAGAAAAGATTCAGAAATAATGAAGTGAAAAATAGAAGTTTCTCCTTTCCCGTCCTTAGGTACGCTCCCCACCACAGACACCAGCAATTTCTGCTACAATAATGGTAATATGGGCCACGCTGCCCCGTCTTTACTAAACCCAAACAGAACAGGCCCTGTGACCATCCTTCAGCGGAAAAGTAAAACATAACTCTCATGAATGTATCTTGAACCCCTCATAGTTGATTCTGGCCTTACCTTAGAGTCACACGAGGCACTTAATTAAAACAACATAAACTTGTCCACACAAAACAAAAAACAGAACCTGTGAAGAGGGCACAAGTAAAGGGATTTCTAATAATTAGCCATGTAATCTGAGTGTCTACACCTAAGTAATCCACATTACTTAGAATGGCAAAAATGTCAATCAACTTTTGCACCAACCTAATAGAAGCCCGGCTGATAACCATTTAGCTAAGCATTGCCTTGCAATTTTTTTTTGAGATGTTGTTTTGCTCTTGTCACCCAGGCTGGAGTGCAATGGCGCAATCTCTGCTCACCGCAACCTCCACCTCCTGGGTTTAAGAGATTCTCCAGCCTCAGCCTCCCAAGTAGGTAAGATTACAAGCACCTGCCACCATGCCCGGCTAATTTTTGTACTTTTAGTAGAGATAGGGTTTTACCATGTTGGACAGGCTGCTCTGAAACTCCTGACTTCAGGTGATCCACCCACCTCGGTCTCCCAAAATGCTGGGATACAGGCATGAGCCACCACGCCCAGTTGTCTTGTAATATTTAATAAGCATATAAATCACTTGGTAACTTTGGACTTTCCCTATGTAATGTGATTCTGCAGGTTTTCAAAGGGTTCATGAATGTGTGTTTTAAATAAGTCCCCTGTCAATGCTGATGTTGCTGCTTCTAGGCTCATCATTAGCATTAGTTAGAGAAGCAGGCACTGTCCCTTACACTCAGCACTCTTGTCACAACACAAATACTTCTGGCACAAATGAAGACAACTAATCTCCATCTTTAAGTATCATATTCTTTGCTGGTTCTGTAAAGTTTACAGAGGCAACATAAAGTAGCAACGCCTGTGCTCAAGAGTATGCTACAGAGCACTATGCTTGGAATAACACATTATGTGATTTAATTCTCATAACAAACTGGGAGTTAGCACAGATGTTTAATAATTCCCGGGATTTAGATTAAGGGCTCAGCATTTTTATTTCATCTTCCGTTTCTCTGTCCTTGGTTTTTAAAAAATGTATAGAATACTAAATGTTGACAGATGAGAGGGATACAGAAAGAATTTAATGTAGTTTAAAGAAATTTTTATTGTGTTCATATTTACTTGTTTGTGACTTGTGGAGCAACTACTGGATCTGCAGGAATAGAAAACAAGTTACTAAATAAAATGTCTCTGCAAGTATTGGTTTAACAGAAAATTTAAAAATTAAGATGCTAAAATACATACTTTATTTTTCTAATTTTATCTTTTCGGGTTTCAGAAAATTGTGAGCACCAGCTCTAAAAAATGTAACAGATTCACCAGCCAAAAATTCCAATCAGTCAGTTCTGTGAGGCCAGACTTCAAGGTGGGGCCAGACAAAATAAGAGGTAAAATGGCTGATTGCTACTCTGTGAAGTTTGCAGAAATCTGAAGTGACTGGCAGCCTGAGAGGAAAAGGCCCCTCTAGAGTAAAGTTTGGCTGGAACCATATGTGTTTATATCATGTCTAGTAATTCTAGACAATGTTTGGAAAATATAATTAAAAGAAAAAATTTCTCCAGCCCTAGAGAAACTCCAAAATGATAGAACAGAAAGTAAACTATTTCATTACACAATTAAACCAGAATGTGACATGCATCACAGTCAATCTTCTTAAGAGACTGCAAAGACAAAAAGACACTCCCATAATTAGTCCACAAGTAAAAGAATTCACAGCACCATGTAATACATGGTTCATCCTAAATTCACCTGGTAATGGGGGAGGCGATCCATGTATGCTAATTGGTTATATTCAATGACAAAATTAACTTTTCACATCCTCATGACAGGAAGTAATTTTGCAACTTAGCAGACTCTGCTTGTCCTTTCCTGACAGCCAGTGTCCTCTCTTGACTCCTACCACAGGGCTCACAGCTGGCAGCTCACATCTTACATGAACCCCAACTGCCAGAACAGCACTCTAGTCCCACATCAGGTAATGAAGCCTGAGGTGCAGGAGGACAGCCTTCAGTCCTCCTAGGTAAAATTGCACCTTCACGATAATGGGAATGGGAGCAGTGTTTCAGCTTCAGTTTCTATTTATAATGGTGACATGAAAAAAATACTGCTGGATTTTCAGCATGAGTCCACATAGAGAGTTCTCCCTGTGACAGCCCACCTCATTCACAGACACCACGGGATAGTAATAGGGCTTCTGAAACAGACACCCAAAGCACTGGAGAGAAAAATCGCTCTTCATCTTAACTCAGGGCCGGGCGTGGTAGCTCAAGCCTGTAATCCCAGCACTTTGGGAGGCCGAGACGGGCGGATCATGAGGTCAGGAGATCGAGACCATCCTGGCTAACACGGTGAAACCCCGTCTCTACTCAAAAGAATACAAAAAACTAGCCGGGCGAGGTGGCGGGCGCCTGTAGTCCCAGCTACTCGGGAGGCTGAGGCAGGAGAATGGCGTGAACCTGGGAGGCGGAGCTTGCAGTGAGCCCAGATCGTGCCACTGCACTCCAGCCTGGGCGACAGAGCGAGACTCAGTCTCAAAAAAAAAAAAGAAAAAAAAAAAAAAAACTCAGATTAGATATAAGGTTAATCATGTTGGCCAGAAAATGTTCCCCTAAAATAAATATCTCTCTAAACACCCAAACTGCACAGCTACTCTCAGCATGATAAGCATGAGCATTATGAAGAAAGGGGACATATCCTCAGCAAAATTTTATAAAATTTCTCTTTTATCTCTGCTGCTCTCTTGTCTCCTAGCCATTAAATGGGGGATTTATATTGGAATACATCTGACAATTTCCAACAGCACTTTTTATTTATTTACTTATTTTTTGAGACACAGTTTTGCTCTCTCACATATGCTGGAGTGTAGTGGTGTGACCTTAGCTCACTGCAACCTCCACGTTCCAAGTTTAAGCAATTCTCCTTTCTCGGTCTCCTAAGTAGCTAGAATTATAGGCGCCCACCACCACCCTCCGCTAATTTTTGTATTTTTAGTAGAGACAGGGTTTCACCATGTTAGCCAGGCTGGTCTCAAACTCCTGACCTCAAGTGATCTGTCTGCCTTGGCCTCCCAAAGTGCTGGGATTAAAGAGGTGAGCCACCTCACCCAGCCTTCACCAACACTTTTTGATGAAGAATCAGAATCTGACTTTGTTTATGTAGTAAAATATATTTGAGCTTACAACATAGCTAACTGAAAAGCTATTACATTTCTTGCATGGTCACATTACCCATCACGTTTATTTGTCCTGTAATAGCAGTATTCAAGTTTAGTAAAATAAAAGACACTGAAATCATGCTTACCTACATCTACTGGATAAATTAATATGCATGTCAGGCTAATATCTACCACAACAATTTTGTAGTGAATTTTTTTGGATACTAGATATAAACATCTAAGCATAAATAATTTTAATGTACCAGTAATAATGTAGAATTTTAAAAAATTTTCTGTAACCATAATTTAGTTAAAATACTTTATATTTCAAAAGTATGACTAATATTAAAATGACTAAGACATTCACCCTAAATATTGTGGTCTTATATTCATACTATTGTAGAAAATACCATACAATTTAGGCCGGGCACAGTAGCTCATGCCTGTAACCCTAGCTACTCAGGAGGCTCAGGTGGGAGAATCGCTTGAACCCAGGAGCTGGACGTTGCAGTGAGCTGACATCATGCCACTACACTCCAGCATGGGCAACAGAGCAAGACACTGTCTTAAAAAAAAAAAAAAAGAAGAAGAAAAGAAAAGACTATAATTCATATGAAGGCAAGTTGTCTACAAACACTACACATAACTATGCTAATTGTTTTGAAGTAGTAAATAGGAACCAAAGCATAACCACTGACTCCACTGTTGAGTTTATACACAGAACTGTTCTTTCTTTTGCAGTGTAAGTACTTCAGCCTGCAAATATTGGATAATTACCTTGGATAATCAGTTTTTTTGTCAAAGAAACTTCCTCAGCATCTTTTAGTCTTTATTATTCTGTATTGCTAAGTTTAATCCTATCTTTGTGCTCCACTTTTTGTGTGCTCTTAAATTCAGTTTTAATCTAAACAAATCTGTATCTACTTTAAGAGACTGAAAAAAAAAAACAAAAAAAAAAACAACACACCTTTGGGGTCAGGCGTGGTGGCTCACGCCTGTAATCCCAGCACTTTGGGAGGTCAAGGTGGGCGGATCACAAAGTCAGGAGATTGAGACCATCCTGGCTAACACGGTGAAGTCCCGTCTCTACTAAAAATAAAAAATTAGCCAGGCGTGGTAGCGGGCGCCTGTAGTCCCAGTTACTCTGGAGGCTGAGGCAGGAGAATGGTGGGAAGCAGAGGTTGCAGTGAGCTAAGATCACGCCGTTGCACTCCAGCCTGGGCGACAAGAGCAAGACTCCGCCTTAAAAAAAAAAAAAAAAAAAAAAAAACTTTGCCAAAGCAAAAACACTGCAATGGTTCTGTGGTCCTAGATACCTAGATAGACAATCCTGAGACAGAAAGAATGATAAAAGGTTTCTTTAGCTGTAAATATGATTTACGTATATTTCAAAAAAGCAGAGAATATCTACGTATAATCAAAATGCTTCAATAAAGAGAGATGAACAAACTATCCCCCCTTATTATGAGGTAAGAAAATAAAGACTAATATAAATTAGTAGTTAGTAATTATTATTATTAATGATTAATAATAAATTAATATAATATAGAAATATAAATTTCTAATTTATATTTTCTCCCATAACAGCCAAATCTCGACCAGGCACGGTAGCTCATGCCTGTAATCCCTGCACTTTACAAGGCCGAGGTGGTTAGATCACTTAAGGTCAGGAGACCAGCCTGGCCATCACGGTGAAGCCCTGTCTCTACTAAAAATACAAAATTAGCCAGGCGTGGTGGCGTGCGCCTGTAATCCCAGCCACTCGGGAGGCTGAGGCAGGAGAATCGCTTGAACCCAGGAGGCAGAGGTTGCAGTGAGCCGAGATCGTGCCACTGCACTCCAGCTTGGGCGTCAGAGTGAAACTCCATCTCAAACCAAAAACAAAAACAGCTAAATCTCTGGACAGGTTCTTGATCTCTTGGAGATCTGAATTTCAGTAGACTCTAGGTTTAGGCATCTAAGGAGCAGCCTTGGGCACACTAAAGAAAAAAGCAGAAGACAGAAAGGTGTTCTAAAAAAATCCATGAGTGCATATGAATAATTAGAGACCTACGAAGAGAGTTGGATTCTGACACAATAATAGTGGGAGACTACAACACCCCACAGACACTATTAGTCAGATCACTGGAGCAAAAAATTAACAAAGATATCAGGACCTAAACTCAACATTTGACCAAATAGCCCTAACTGGCACCTATAGAACTGTTCAACTGAAATCAACACAGTATACATTCACATCACCACATATCACATACTCACATACAAAATTGACCACACAAGCAGAAATAAAACAGTCCTCAGCAAATTGAATTTTCCCAAAGTCATACCAAACACACACTTAGGCCACAGCTTGGCAAAAATATCATTGAATACAAAGAAAACCACTTCAAATTATACAATTACATGGAAATTTAAAAACGTTCACCTGAATGACTTTTGGATAAATAATAAAATTAAGCAGAAATCAGTAAGTTCTTTGAAACAAATAAGAACAAAGATACACAAACCAGAATCGCTATAACACAGCCAAGGCAGTGTTAAGAAGGAAATTTACAGCAGTAACTACTCACATCAAAAACTTAGAAATCAATTTAAATACCTAACATCATAAATAAATGAATGAGGCCGGGTATGGTGGCTCACTCCTGTAATCCCAACACTTTGGGAGGCCAAGGAAGGCAAATTACTTGAGTTCAAGACCAGCCTGGGAGGTAAAACCTTGTCTCTACTAAAAATACAAAAATTAGATGGGCATGGTGGCACTCGCCTGTCATCTCAGCTACTCGGGAGGCTGAGGCAGGAGAATCCCTTGAACCCGGGAGGCAGAGGTTGCTGCGAGCCGAGATTGTGCCATTGCACTCCAGGCTAGGCAACACAGCAAGACTGTTTCAATCAATCAATCAAGCAAGCGAGCGAGCAAGAGAAAACCAACTCCCAAGCTAGCAGCAGATAAGAAATAACCAAAATTAGATCTGAACCGAAGGAGATTTAGACATGAAAAGTCATAGAAAATATCAAGTAATCCAGGAGTTAAATCTTTGAAAAAAATTAAGAAGATAAACCACTAGCAAGATTAATGAAGAACAGAAGATCCAAATAAGCACAATTAAAAATGACAACAGGGGGTCAGGTGCCGTGGCTCACACCTGTAATCCTAGCACTTTGGAAGGCCAAGGCAGGTGGATCACCTGAGGTCAGGAGTTTAAGACCAACCAGCCTGGCCAACATGTTGAAACCCCATCTCTACTAAAAATACAAAGATTACCCAGGCGAGGTGGCACATGCCTGTAGTCCCAGCTACTTTGGAGGCTGAGGCAGGAGAATTACTTGAACCCGGGAGGCAGAGGTTGCCTGGGTGAGAGAGAGAGACTGTCTCAAAAAAAAAAAAAAAAAAAAAAGGGGAAGGACAAATCCAAAAAGGATGAAAACTGAGAATGGCACTAAGGCCCAGAGTTTTGGTTGCACTCTGACCAAACAGGGAGACAATTTTAAACAAAATTATTGGAGGACATTATTCTGGACTGAGTTTGTACACTAGGTTCAAACAGACAAACCTAACCAAAATGGTGTCACTCATGCTTAAATGTGACATAATGGAACTGAACATTTAAGGAAAGAGGTAGATCCTAAAACAGACCAGGTTTTTTCTGTCTTTTGTGTGGGGAAAAGAAAGATCAGACTGTTACTGTGTCTATGTAGAAAGAAGTAGACATAAGAGATTCCATTTTGTTTTGTACTAAGAGAAATTCTTTTGTCTTGAGATGTTGTTAATCTGTAACCTTAGCCTTAACCTTGTGCCCCCAGAGACATGTGCTGTGCTGACTTAAGGTCTCATGGATTTAGGGCTGTGCAGGATGTGCTTTGTTAAAAAAGTGCTTGAAGGCAGTATGCTTGTTAAAAGTCATCGTTGTTCTTTAATCTCAAGTACCTAGGGAAACACCACACTGCGGAAGGCCACAGGGATCTTTGCCTAGGAAAGCCAGGTATTGTCCAAGGTTTTTCCCTATGTGATAGCCTGAGATACGGCCTCGTGGGAAGGGAAAGACCTGACCCGTCCCCCTGGCCTGACATCCCCCCGCCTGACACCCAAAGAGTCTGTGCTGAGGAGGATTAGTAAAAGAGGAAGGCCTCTTTGCAGTTGAGATAAGAGGAAGGCATCTGTCTTCTGCTTGTCCCTGGGAATAGAATGTCTCGGTGTAAAACCCAATTGTATGTTCTATTTACTGATAGGAGAAAACTGTCTTAGGGCTGGTGGTGAGACAAGCTGGCAGCAATCCTGCTCTTTATTCTAAGGTTGGAGGTGAGACATGCTGGCAGCAATCCTGCTCTTTATTCTAAGGTTGGAGGTGAGACATGCTGGCAGCAATACTGCTCTTTATTACACCAAGATGCGAAATGTTTGAGATGTGAGATGTTTGTGTGAGTGCACATCAAGGCACAGCACCTTTCCTTAAACTTATTTATGACACAGAGACCTTTGTTCAGAGGCTCTCCCCAGTATTACCCTATTGTCCTGCCATATCATTATCTGGTAGAGATCATGATCAATAAATGCTGAGGGAACTCAGAGACCAGTGCCGGAGGGAGGATGCGGGTCCTCCTTATACTGAGCAGCACCAGTCCCCTAGGCACACTTTTCTTTCTCTATACTTTGTCTCTGTATTTTACTTCTTTTCTCAGTCTCTCGTCCCACCTGACGAGAACCCACAGATTGTGGATGGGCTGGCCCCCTTCATTTTGTAAACAGCAGATTTAAGCACATAATTGCTTAAACCAGGAAGGTGACAGTTGCAGTAATCTGAGATCATTCCACTGCACTCAAGCCTAGGTGACAGAGATTCCGCCTAAAAAAAAAAAGGACAACAGGGGCCAGGCACAGTGGCTCATGCCTGTAATCCCAGCACTTTGGGAGGCCAAGGCAGGTGTATCACCTGAGGTCAGGAGTTCGAGACCAGCCTGACCAACATGGTGAAACCCCATCTCTACTAAAAATACAAAAATTAGGCCAGGTGTGGTGGCATACACCTGTCATCCCAGCTACTTGAAAGGCTGAGGTAGGAGAATTGCTTAAACCCCGAAGGCAGAGGTTGCAGAGACAAGATCATGCCACTGCACTCCAGCCTGGGCAACAGAGTGAGACTCCATCTCATTAAAAAAAAAAGAAAAAAAAGACGGCAGGAACATTACCACTGACCCCACAAAAATACAAATAGCTATTGAAGTTTACTATAGACACCTCTATACACAAAAATAGAAAATCTAAAGGAAATGGATAAATTTCTAGACAAATAAATTCTCTCAAGACTAAACAAGTTGAAGCCCTAAATAGATCAATAACAAGCTCCAAAATTAAGTTAGTAGTAAATAGGCTACCAACTAAAAAAACCCAACACCAGAAAATTCACAGTTGAATTCTACCAAGTGTAAAAAGAAAAGCTGATACAATGCCTTCTAAAACTATTACACAAAATTAAGGGACTTCTCCCCAGCTTTTTATATAACAGCATCAATCTGACACCAAAACCTGGCAGAGATAAAACAAAGAAGAAAACTTCAGGCTAATGTCCTTGATTAACATTGCTGCAAAATGCTCAACAAAATATGGGCAAACCAAATCCAGCAGCACATCAAAAAGCTAATCCACTATAATCAAGTAGGCTTTATTGCTGGAATACAAGGTTGGTTCAACGTACAAAAAAAAAAAAAATCAATAAATCTGATTCATCACATAAACAGAACTAAAGAACCACAAAATTATCTCAATAGATGCAGAAAAAACTTTCAATAAAATGTAACATTGCCCATGTATAAAACTCTCAACAAACTAGGCACTGAAGATACATACTTCAAAATAATGAGTTATCTATGACAAATTTGGCCAGGCGCGGGGGCTCATACTTGTATTCCCAGCACTTTGGGAGGCCGAGGTGGGTGGATCACGAGGTCAGGAGATTGAGACCATCCTGGCTAACACGGTGAAACCTCATCTCTACTAAAAATACAAAAAAAAAAAAAAAATTAGCTGGGCGTGGTGGTGGGCGCCTGTAGTCCCAGCTCCTCGGGAGGCTGAGGCAGGAGAATGTCGTGAACCTGGCAGGTGGAGCTTGCAGTGAGCCGAGATCGCACCACTGCACTCCAGCCTGGGTGACAGAGTGAGACTCCGTCAAACCACACCACACCACACCACACGACACCACACCACACCACACCACACCACAGTAAAATAAACTAAAGTAAAATAAAATAAATTAAATAAAATAAAATAGAAATGAGTTATCTATGACAAATCCAAAGCCAACATACTAAATGGACACAAGCTGGAAGCATTCCTTCTGAAAACTGGCACAAGATAAGGATGCCTTTTCTCACTGCTCCTATTCAACAGAGAATTGGAAGTCCTGGCTAGAGAAATCAGGCAAGAGAAAGAAACAAAATTCACCCAAACAGGAAGGGACGAAATCAAACTATCCCTGTTTTCAGATGACATGATTCAGTATCTAGAAAACCCTATAGTCTTGGCAGAAATGCCCTATAAACTGACAACTTCTGCAAAGTTTCAAAATACAAAACAAAGGTGCAGAAATAAGTAGCACCTCTGCACATCAACATCCAAGCCAAAAGCCAAATCAAAAACACAATCCCATTCAAAAATGCCACAAAAAGAAGGTATCTAGAAATACAGCTAACCAGGGAGGTGAAAGACCTCTAGGACAACAATTACAAAACACTGCTCAAAGAAGTCAAAGATGACACAAATACAAAACTATTTCATGGTCATGGACAGAGAAATCAGTATCATTAAAATGGCCATACTGACCAGGCATGATGGCTCATGCCTGTAATCCCAGAACCTTGGGAGGCTGAGGCAGGCAGATTGCCTGAGATTAGGAGTTTGAGACCAGTCAAGACAACATAAAGAAACCCAATTTCTACAAAAAATACTAAAAGAAAAATTAGCTGGGCATGGTGGTGTGTTCCTGTAGTCCCATACCTGGGAGCCTGAGGTAGGAGGACTGTTTGATCCCAGAATGTTAAGGCTGCAGTGAGTCAAGATCATGCCACTGCACTCCAGCCTGGGTGACAGAATGAGACCCTGTCTCTTCATGAAATAAAATAGAAAAAAAAATTTTTTTCTAATGAAAATATAGAACTGGGCGCGGTGGCTCACATCTGTAGTCCCAGCACTTTGGGAGGCCGAGTTGGTGGATCACGAGGTTAGGAGTTCAAGACGAGCCCAGCCAACATGGTGAAACCCCCTGCTACTAAAAATACAAAAATTAGCCGGGCTTGGTGGCACGCGCCTATAATCCCAGCTACTTGGGAGGCTGAAGCAGGAAAACTGCTTGAACCCAGGAGGCAGATGCTGCAGTGAGCCAAGATCATGCCACTGCATTACAGCCTGGGTGACAGAGCGAGACTCATCTCAAAAATAATAATATTAGTAATAATACAGGCTGGGCGCAGTGGCTCACACCTGTAATCCCAACACTTTGGGAGGCTGAAGCGGGTGGATCACCTGAGGTCAAGAGTTCGAGACAAGCCTGACCAACATGATGAAACCTCAGCTCTACTAAAAATACAAAATTAGCCAGGCGTGGTGGCACATGCCTGTAATCTCAGTTACTCGGGAGGCTGAGGCAGAAGAATCGCTTGAACCCGGGAGGCAGAGGTTGCAGTGAGGCGAGATCGTGCCACTGCACTCCAGCCTGAGTGACAGAGCGAGAGTCCACCTCAAAAAAAAAAAAAAGTACACTAATGCAGAAAGAGAAAACCAAATGCACTATCTCATTTTTAAAAGAGCTAAATAATAAGAACACATGGATGCAAAGAGGGAGAAAAATAGACACAGGCCTAGTTGAGGCTGGCAGGACAAAGACCCGTTTGGGCTGGGCGCAGTGGCTCATGCCTGTAATACCAGCACTTTGGGAGGCCAAGCTGGGAAGATCACCTGAGGTCAGGAATTCAAGACCAGCCTGGCCAACATGGTGAAACCCCATCTCTACTAAAAATATAAAAATTAACCTGGGCGTGATGGCAGGCATCTGTAATCCCAACTACTTGGGAGGCTGACGCAGGAGAATCACTTGAATCCAGGAGGCAGAGGCTGCAGTGAACGGAGATCACACCATTGCACCTCAGCCTGGACAACAGCAAAACTTCATCTCAAAAAAAAAAAATTTTTTTAATTAAATAATAATAAAAAATACCCATTTGGTGTTATGCTTAGTGCCTCAGTGAAAAAATAATCTACATCAAACTTTCATGACACAATTTTACTTACGTAATAAACCTACATGTGTACCTCTGAACTAAAATTAAAAGTTGAAAGGAAAAAACTCTATGGGTGGGGTAAGTACAATATGTAAGCTGAAAGATCGGTTTGTGCTATTTATTTCTGGGTTCATGCAGGCACGTGAGATTATGAACAAGTGGCCCAGAACCCTAAATTGGTGGGGAAAACAGGTTGCTGCTGCAGATTCAGTGTCTGGGGAACGGGAATATGCCAGGAGACTTGTAGACACTTTTGTAGGATTTTTGCAAGAAATGCTAGAATCAAAAATGCTGTGGTGAAGTTCCTGAGGGTGGTGCCTTGTCCTGAGAGGGGTGTGGATGCATCGGTGTCTAGTGGGCATGATTGTGAGTCGGTGGGAATCCTGTGGTGGCAGCTGTGGAAAGAGAAGGTCTGTCATCAGAGCTTCTCTTTCCTCTAAATTTTCAGTCCTCTCTCACTCTAAGAGGAGACCTGGAATCAGAAAACAATGGGCAGTGTGACAGCCAGTACACAGGCGAGTAGAGCCTCCCATTCCCAGACACTCTGAGTTTTATTCCAGGCCAGGCCTTTATGGCATTTTTATTCTGGCACAAAAGCTATAGAGTTTGCTGAATACCAAGCAACTCTCCAACACCAATTCTTTGTCTAACATTCAAATTCTGACACCACCCAGAGTCAGCACAGACCCTGATTCAGGGCTTGGTCTCAAAATACTGTTCTTACTACAGATGCCAGTAACAAACCCCATGGGCCCATTTATGCTTCCAAATTATGAGCCCATTATGAGCTACTGTTTGAAAATTCAGGAGTCCCATAAACTTGCTCAAGTTCAATAACTTAACAGTGCTATACACAGAACTCAGAAAAACACTGTAGTTATGTTGACTGGATTATTATAAAAGATACAACCCAAGAAAAGTCAAATGAAAGAAACGTGTAAGACAAAGAAAAGAGGTGGGGAAAGATGAAGCACATAAGTAATCCTGGTAAATGGCTATAATTAATAAAATTCTCCATCTTTTGTGTGCTCCAGAAACAGTTTATGGAAAGAAACACACATCCCATTATGACTTAGATGATGCACTCTTTTCTTACCTATCACGTAGCCAGACATAGACTCTGCCCATTTTCTTCTTCTCTTAGAAAAATCAGCTGAATTTGTCTTCAGTGATCAAAATAAAATACTACTTAATCAAACTTAAGTTTATCTCCTTCCCACAGCTCCTGAGCTTTGAGCTACCCTCAGTCTGAGCCAACATACAACCCCATTATATGCTCCTCCTAAGAACATGCTAAACATTCTCCGACTTAGAATCTGATTTTTTCACCCTCCATTTGCCATTCCCCTCCCACTTTGTTTCTAATCTTGGTTGCTCCTTTCTATGAAGAAAAGCCACCCTTGTCTGCCTAACCTTTGAGATCTTTAAAGATCTTATAGTTGGTACTTTCTCCTGTTGCAATACTCCTTTGGAACTTAATTTTTTAATACAAATCTAACTTTGTTTTAGAAACTGCCTCAAAGCAAAAACAACTTTATCTTTAGTAAGATCCTTTCGGTCCTGTTCCATCTTAATCTTAACTGCACCTGTCTGTGGGTCCCCAGCTTTCCAGGGCTCTGTAGCTTCTCTCCAGATAAAAGGCTTCTTCCATGGCTGGAGTGAACAGGCTAGGAAATCTGCAGGGGAGGCTCCCCAGGAAGAACTAACTGGGCCTTTAATAACCTCCTTTTGCAGGCTCAATATGAGCCTTTAGCTTGGAGTCACTGGGCTCAAGTTTTAATTTTCAAGTAAGAGTTATTCACTCAGGTTTTGAAACCAAGTGTTTGAAAAATCCAGTAAAATTACTCAAACACAGTGCTCATACAAAAGAAAAAAAACTTAAGGTGCTTACATTTTATACCTCAACAAGAAAAGCAAAAGAATCTATTTCTTTCAGACAATAAATATACTACTTTATTATCTCCATTATGAATCATGTAGTAAACAATTAGTCATATGGGGACACTTCTAGGAGGTACCTACCAAGTTTTATCTTATAAAATTTAGCATTGGCCAGGCGCGGTAGATCACACCTGTAATCCCAGCACTTTGGGAGGCCGAAGTGGGCAGATCACAAGATCAGGAGTTCAATAACAAACAGCCTGGCCAACCTGCTGAAGCCCCCG
Source organism: Theropithecus gelada (assembly GCF_003255815.1). NCBI lineage: Eukaryota > Metazoa > Chordata > Mammalia > Primates > Cercopithecidae > Theropithecus > Theropithecus gelada. The sequence goes on from NC_037687.1 coordinate 55,605,078, forward strand.
TCTCTACTAAAAATACAAAAATTAGCTGAGAGTGGTGGCGTGCACCTGTATTCCCAGGTATGCTGGAGGCTGAGGAAGAATTGCTTAAACCCAGGAGTCGGAGGTTGCTGTGAGCCAAGATCGCGCCATTGCACTCCAGCCTGGGCGACAGAGCAAGACTCTGTCTCAGAGGAAAAAAAAAAATTAGCATTAAACTCATACATCAAGATTACAAAATATAGAACAGAGATATTCACTCACAGAAACTTACCCTGCAATAAGAGGAACTGATGTTTTTATGAATCTATGTAACTCAGCAATTATCCACCACATTTCTTGTGAAATGTGAATGAATACACATTTTCTTGTGTATTCATTTTCTACAGCCAAAATGGAAGAGAGATTTTCCTTATTCTTTCCCTTGATAGCTCTCTAAAAGCTAACCCTTGAAATTCTGTTTGAAAACACCCAGGCATAAAAACACACCTGAGTGACTCACCCCTATAATCCCAGCACTTTGGGAGGCCAAAGTGGGCGGATTACCTGAGGTCAGGAGTTCAAGATCAGCCTGGCCAACATGGCGAAACACCATCTCTACCAAAAATACAAAATTTAGCCGGGCATGGTGGCGTGCACCTGTAATCCCAGCTACTCAGGAGGCTGAGGCAGGATAATCGCTTGAACCCGGGAATCAGAGGCTACAGTGAGCTAAAATCATGCTACCGTACTCCAGCATGGGCAACAAAACAAGACTCCGTTTCAAAAAATAAAAAACACACCTGAGAAAATTTCTAAACTCACACTGGGGAAAAAAAATGAGAATTTTTAACAATGGAATATATGATTAGATATTTTTTGAAACCCGCCTATTTTATGTTTTTGTACATATTTTCTTACCTTTCAAGCTCTACTAATAAACTACAATTTACAGTTTAAAAGAGTCAATATAAGTGAATAGATCTTTTCAAGGTGACAAAACAAAGGAGTGGCAGTGCTGATTAGAAAACCAATGTGTCTGACTCATGTGTCAAGTCAGACCATCCAATTCCTGGAGAGATTCTCCCACTCCATCCTGCTCACTTAAGTGCCCAGTGACCACCCTCTCAGGAGACACTGCATTACGCCCCAATGAGCGCCCCAAATGCATTTTACTTGGCAAGTTCTTGTACTATCTCACTGAGGTCAGGTTTTTTTCTGTCTTTGGGGATACGATTTTTTTTCACAAATCTTAGAGAATCCGGGTGGCAGAAATTATTTCTGTTTTCCCCTCAATACCAGCATCTGATCGCTGACCAGCAATGTGTCTCCAAGAAATGAAAGCTGGCTTGGATAAAAATAATCTTAATGTCTCAAAGGGTTAGCTTTTCAAAGGAAGAATACACCAGGAGATTCCTCTAAGCCCCAGGGCATTCACTGGCTTCCTTGAGAGGCTACACTCCATACCTCAGCTTGTTCTGTAAAAGAAAATGACCCAAGAGCTAATATTAACTCTAGCAGACAGACACGGTGGGTATTTTGGTTTATTCAGACAGTACAGGACCAGGAAAAAACTAAAGGGTGGCTGAGGACACATCACCCCATAAAGTTTCCAAAAACCACTGACCCCTAAAACATGATCTCTGTGCTCAGGAAGATAAAAGGAAAACAGGCACAGATTTTTTACAATACAGTGTCAGGAGATTACTCTTTGCTTTCTCCTCATGGAAAATATTTAAAAACAGAAAATAAATTTTTAAAATGTTTTCAATGTGTTGTCGGTAAATAATTAAAATACAGTATGAAAAACGTACACTAAAGGACAAATAGTTCATAATGTGAATTAGGGAGAGAAAGTTGACAGTTCCTTGAAGTAAAATACTAAATTTTCAGTTCTTGAGATTGTCAGAACCGGAAATTTACTATGCGTTTTTACTTCAAGCCAGAGTTAGGCTGGAGGTAAGGAGAACTGGGGGATACACGGGAGACTCTGCTTGGAACACCTGTAAAAAATGTAGGGGAAAATCAGTCCTCTGTGGAGTATGAAAATAGTTAAGTGGCAGGCAATTTAGTCTGAGGTGGAAATTTAGGCCCTGGATTCCTGCTTTGAAAAAAATCTAACTCAAATGCATTTTTTTTTTTTTTTTTTTTTTGGTAAATTACTACATTAGAGGAAACAAAATTCAGGCTTAACTAACTACAAACTGTCAATTAAGCTCCAATTACATAACCAGGAAATTAGTACCCTCGAGGTGAAAATTAAGAAACTAAGAAACTAAGGCGGGGAGCGCTGGCTCACGCCTGTAATCCTACCACTTAAGGAGGCCGAGGCCGGTGGATCGCCTGAGGTCAGGAGACTGAGACCAGCCTGTCCAACATAGAGAAATTCCGTCTCTACTAAAAATATAAAAATCAGCTGAGCGTGGTGGCAGAAGCCTATAATCCCAGCTACTCGGGAAGCTGAGGCAGGAGAATCGCTTGAACCTGGGAGGCGAAGGTTGCAGATCCTACCACTGCACTCCAGCTTGGGCGTCAGTGCAGGACTCCGTAAAAAAAAAAAAAAAAAAAAAAAAACACTAAAAAGAAGAGGAGAAAAACAAAGACAGGAAGACAGAAAAAACATAACTGTACCTAACCAATTATTGAATTTGGGATTTTTGCATCATGCACCTTATAAAAGTCTTTCAAGGCCCTCTTATGAACCAAAAACTACAACCCACAGGGGTGATCTAAAATTTTTGAACCACTCTTTGATGAAATTATTTAATATTTTTGCGGAGACTGCCATTTTTTTTGTTTTGTTTATGTTTTTTTGAGACAGAGTCTTACTCTGTCGCCCAGGCTGGAGTGTAGTGGGGCGATCTTGGCTCACTGCAACCTCCTCCCGGGTCCAAGCGATTCTCTCGCCTCAGCCTCCCGACTAGCTGGGATTATAGGCATGCGCCACTATGCTCGGCTTTTGTTTTTTGTTTTTTTGAGATGGAGTCTCGCTCTGTCACCCAGGCTGGAGGGCAAATGGCGCGATCTGGCTCACTGCAACCTCCGCCTACCGGGTTCAAGCGATTTTCCTGTGTCAGCCTCCTGAGTAGCTGGGATTACAGGACCGCGCCACCACGCCAAGCTAAGTTTTTGTATTTCTAGTAGAAACGGGGTTTTACCATGTTGGTCAGGCTGATCTTGAACTCCTGACCTCGTGATCCGCGTGCCTCAGTATCCCAAAGTGCTAGGATTATAGGTGTGGGCCACTGCGCCAGGCTAATTTTTGTATTTTTAGTAGAGACGAGGTTTCGCCATGTTGGCCAGGCTGGTCTCGAACTCCTGGCCTCTGGCGATCCGCCCGCCTCGTACTCTCGAAGTGCTGGGATTACAGTCGTGAACCAACGCGCCCTGCCTGCCATAAATTTTTAATAGGGGGAAAGATGAACTGGAAACGCAGCGGACTAAAGCTCTCCCATTCACGAACCCGCACCCCGAGTCAGGATTCTCCCGACTACCCTCCCGTGGTCCCTGCACAATCCGGGAGAGACGCGGCGCTGCGGGTGCAGAGCTACCCAGAGGGCTCCAGGTCAGGGCAGAGTCACTGCGCAGGGAACAGACAAGACGCCCGGGGGCCCGGCTGTCAGCGCTGCCGCCATCTTATTGCTGAAGGGGACTGAGGCCGAGCTGGGCAAGGAGAACTCGGGGCGCAGTTTGCGGAGATGACTGAGGGGAGGCCCGAGTCCGCCACAGCCACTTCCCACCGGTTCCAACCAGCCCCTCCCTCTCTCTCCGGATGTCGGAGCCGCCACTCTCACCATTTCTAGGCTTCCAGGGGGACCCTGGCGTCTTAGCTGTGGATCTCCCAATACTTGCAGGTCACAGGGCCACAGAGGCTGGGCCTCTAGGAGCAGGGCACTCAGAGCGGGGAACACGAGACCAAGAGCTCCAGCTGCAGCGAGAGACAAAGGCCCCGCCAAATCCCGGAAGCCGCCCTGTCCGCTCCAGCCGCGTGCCTGATTGGACGGTCCCCAGCTCAGCGTCCCTGATTGGAAAACGTCTAAGGCCCGACCCCTTCAGGCCTTGAGTGACAGAAGACGTGACCAAACGCTGCACTGAATGAAGTAAGAGTGACAGCCTAAGCTGCAGCCTTTTCAGGCAGGCCTTCCTCCCTGAGCTGAGCCAGGCCCACCCCGGAGGGTATTTGCATTTAACCTCGTGTATAAGGTTTCATGTATTTATAAATAATATACTATATGGCTATTCACAAAGGAAAAAAATATAACAATAATTTTAAAATTTCAGTTTTGATGATCTTCCTGGCTTCTGGCATTTGAGCAAGCAGCCTGAGATTTTTTTAAAAAGGCAACCCCTCTGAAATAAAATATAAGCCACATGTGAATTTTAAACTTTCTAGTAGCCAACTTTAAAAAGAAACAAGAAAAAGGTAGAGTTGATGTAACAATTTAATTTACCCAATATATCCAAAATATTATCAGTTTGTGAGCAATAATGAAATATATATAAAGTTTATATATATAATATAAAGTTTTATATATATATATACACACACTAAATCTTTGAAACTAACTCTGTATTTTACCTTTCTAGCACATCGCAGTTTAGACCAGCGACATTCCACGCACCCAGTAGCCACACGTGGCCAATAGCTGCCATATTGAAGTGCGGCTCAGATGTCAGCTGAATGAAGGGCCTGCACGTCAGAGGTGGGGGAAAGCCTCTTCCTACCAACATCTCTCCTCAGTTCCCAGGTTGGAACAGATAGTGGTCATAAAAAAAGCAGAAAGCAGCAAGAATAAGATAACCACACACAGACCACTGCTGGCCACCTGTTGCCCACCTTCCTTCCAGAGATTAGACAGTGAACAAAAACTGATGGGGTGACAGGAGAAAAAACTATGTCTTCATATCTGTCCACAGTCTTTTTTGAGACAGAGTTTCGCTCTTTTTGCCCAGGCTGGAGTGCAATGGCGCGATCTCGGCTCACCACAACCTCCACCCCCGGGGTTCAAGTGATTCTCCTACCTCAGCCTCCTAAGTAGCTGGGATTACAGGCATGCACCACCACGCCCAGCTAATCTTTTGTATTTTTAGTAGAGATGGGGTTTCTCCATGTTGGTCAAGCTGGTCTCGAACTCCCGACCTCAGGTGATCTGCCCACCCCCGCCTCCCAAAGTGCTGGAATTCCAGACGTGAGCCACCGCGCTCGTCCAGGATGGAGTGCAATGGCACGATCTGGGCTCACTGCAACTTCCACCTCCTGGGTTCAAGCAATTCCTTGCCTCAGTCTCCCGAGTAGCTAAGATTATAGGCACCCACCACCACGCCCATCTAATTTTTGTATTTTTAGTAGAGACAAGAGTTTCACCATCTTGGCCAGGCTAGTCTTGAACTCCTGACCTCATGACCCACCCATCTCGGCCTCCGAAAGTGCTGGGATTACAGGCATGAGCCCAGCCCTGTCCACAGTCTTGACCTCCTATGTTTATATATGAAGAAAACAGATTAAAGGCAAACTTATTTTGCTATTTGATCTTGGCCCTAATGGTCAGGCTGTAGTTACCTGTTTTGTGATGTGGGGGGTCTGTGTGAGTATAAGGACAAATCACATGCATAAATGTCTATATGTATTTCTGCATTACTCAGCATTATCTTACAAGACATCCAACTTTATTTATTTTTATTTTTGAGACAGAGTCTCACTCTGTCGCCCAGGCCGGAGTGCAGCAGCGCAATGCGATCTTGGCTCACTGCGACCTCCACCTCCCGGGTTCAAGCTATTCTCCTGCTTCTGTCTGCCCAGTAGCTGGGATTACAGCGCGTGCCACCACGTCCAGCTAATTTTTTTGTATTTTTAGTAGAGACAGTGCTTCACCGTGTTAACCAGGATGGTCCCCTTCTCCTGACCTCGTGATCCGCCCACCTCGGCCTACCAAAGTGAACCACCGCGCCGGGCCAAGACATCCAACTTTAAATCAGAAATAAAAAATTAGAGGCTGGGCACGGTGGTTCATGCCTGTAATCTCAGCACTTTGGGAGGCCGAGGCGGGTGGATCACGAGGTCAGGAGATCGAGACCATCCTGGCTAACACGGTGAAACCCCCGCTCTACTAAAAATACAAAAAATTAGGCGGGCATGGTGGCGGGTGCCTGTAGTCCCAGCTACTCGGGAGGCTGAGGCAGGAGAATGGCGTGAACCCAGGAGGCGGAGCTTGCAGTGAGCCGAGATGGCGCCACTGCACTCCAGCCTGGGCGAGAGTGCGAGATTCCATCTCAAAAACAACAAAAAAAAGTTTATGTGACTTACGTATAATCTTTAACAAATAAGGCAACTTTAAAATTATTGGTAAAATAGTATCAGCAGTGTCTTAAATATTGTTAGCATTTTGTTAACTTTTTTTGAGATGGAGTCTCACTCTGTCGCTCAGGCTGGAGTGCAGTGGCATGATCTGGGCTCATTGCAACCTCTGCCTCAGCCTCCCGAGTAGCTGGGATTACACGCGCCTGCCACCACGCCTGGCTAATTTTTGTATTTTTAGTAGAGATGGGGTTTCACCATCTTGGCCAGCCTGGTCTTGAACTCCTGATCTTGTGATCCACCTGCCCCAGCCCCTCAAAGTGCTGAGATTACAGTTGTGAGCCACCGGGCCCAGCAACAATTTTTTAATCAAGGGGGTTTTGGCCCGGTGCAGTGGCTCATGCCTATAATCTCAGCACTTTGGCGGGTGGATCCAAGGCGGGTGGATCACTTGAGGTCAGCAGTTCGAAACCAGCCTTGACAACATGGTGAAACCCTGTCTCTACTAAAAATACCAAAAGTTGGCCAGGTATGGTTGTGCATGCCTATAATCCCAGCTACTCAGGAAGCTGAGGGAGGAGAACAGCTTTAACCCAGGAAGCAGAGTTTGCAGTGAGCCGAGATTGCACCACTGTACTCTATCCTGGGTGACAGAGTGAGAGTCCATCTGGAAAAAAAAAAAAAAAAAAAAAGTGGTTTTATGATTATTCCTGCAAGAATACTCTAAGATTTGCCCTAAGGGTTATAAATGATAAAACCCAGCACAGGACAGAATAATCTTAGCTTGTGTATGCTTATAAAATATTGTTGGCTTGATGAAAACAGCTAAATTGCTAAATTGTGCACTTTTGGTATAAACATAAAATTAATCTTTTTTTTTTTTTTGAGAATGGTATGAGGTTACAGATTGGTTTAAGAGTGTGCCCTTTCTTAATGATATGCATGGAAAGGCAGAAAGCAATTTCAGAAGGATACCAAAAAAACTTCCCCTAACTGGTACTTAACTAGTGAGGCTGGGGTGGAAGAGCTTTTCATTGATATTCCCCTTTAACAATTTACTTAGTTGAATCAAATAAGGTACTCTTTTTACTTTTACAAAGCCCAGATTGCTTCTCTACCATCCAAGGAGGTAAGAAGTGTTTTTTTGTTTTGAGATGGAGTCTTGCTCTGTCACCCAGGTTGGAGTGCAGTGGCTTGATCTCGCCTTACTGCAGCCTCCGCCTCCCGGGATTCTCCTGCCTCAGCCTCCTAAGTAGCTGGGATTACATGCGCTCACCTCCCCACCCAGCTAATTTGTGTATTTTTAGCAGGGATGGGGTTTCACCGTTTGGGCTGGGCTGGTCTTGAACTCTTGACCTTAGGTGATCCGCCTCCCAAAGTGCTGGGATTACAGGCAGGAGCCACCATGCCCAGCCAGCTGAGAGTTTTAATGCTCTGTTACACAATTGGTTTCTCCGGCAATCAACCCTGGTCCTGAGGCTGTCCAGAAGCCTCCAGCCAGAAGTCACCTCATTAACATACAAAAGACGCTTCTCTTTTCAGACATTCCAAAGATTTTAGGGGCTGCATACGAAGAAACTGAGACAAATTCTAGATTTTAGGGCCTGCAAATAAACTGAGACAAACTCTAAGTACTCACATTGATAAGAGCATCCAGACCTGGCTCAGCTCTAGCCCTCTCTGGAAAGCTTTGCTTTACCCACCTCCTTTTAATTACAATCTACCCCCAATAACCCTGTGGAATTCTTTATAGCAGCAGCACGTTCTGGCATTTCACATCTTTGATATAATCTTGGTGTTTGTTGTTTACTTCCTTATAGTTTTGTTCCAGGGAGCTATGTCTTGTTTACCACTATATTCCCAGTGCCAATCACAGTGCTCAGCCCATGGCAGGTGATCAATGAATAGTTGTTTAATCAACTATTAGCTCAGCCACTTCCTACCTGGCTGACTTTGGGCAAGTTCCTAAATTTTTTCTTCTTTCAGTTACCTTGTCTGTGACACGAGGAATCATTAAACTTACCTCCAGTTTTTGCTGATGAAGATTTAATGAGCAAAAATATCTAAACAGCTTTGAAACACTGGTTGGCACAGCAAGCATGCTCCATACATCAGCTGTGTCAATGAAGAGTTAAACTCTTTAAAATATTTGAAGAAATTTATTCAGAGTCAAATATGAGTGACCATGCCCCATGACACAGCCCTCAGAAGGTCCTGAGGACATGTGGCAAAGGTGTTCTTCAAAGTGTTCATTACTAAGGCATCCGTCTCCCATTACTTCAATGCACTTTGCTAAACAATGCATTATTTCCGAGAAGACGTCTGAATCTGTTTCTGTACCAATGGTCTTAATTAGAACATCACATAAATTGCCACATCTGTGTGAGATACTCAGGACCACAGACTCTCGCACACTTCAGGAGAAAAGGCATAGATTCTGCTGCTGCCCCTCCAACACCATCGTGGAAATAAAATTTCAGTAAAGGGACTATCAGTTTGACAACCTGCTTGGTGTACTCCACAAAGCACAGTCAAATCAGCTATGTGCTGCAAAAGGTCACAATCTTTTTCTTTTTGAGATGGAGTCTTGCTGTCACCCAGGCTGGAATGCAGTGGTGCCATCTCGGCTCACTGCAATCTCCACCTCCCCGGTTCAAGCGATTCTCCTGCCTCAGCCTCCTGTGTAGCTAGAACTACAGGTGCCTGCCGCCATGCCCAGCTAATTTTTGTGTTTTAAGTAAGACAGGGTTTCACCATGTTGGCCAGGCTGGTCTTGAACTCCTGACCTCAGGTATCCACTCACCTCGGCCTCCCAAAGTGCTGTGATTACAGGCGTGAGTCACTGCGCCTGGCCAAGGTCACAATTTTTCCTGTGTGCACAGACCAGGTAACAGAAGAAAATCACATCACCTGTGTGATTGGTGCAAAGACAATGTCCTCAGATGCCAGGACCCAGGCATAAAAGTTACATCACCTGGATGTTGGACCCAGCAATATGTCACAGTGGCCCAAGTAGGCAAAACAGAGACAGAAGAGTCACATAACGTCAGTGCAGGGCCCAGCAATGTCACAAAGTCTCCTGCAGGCAAAACCTAAAAGAAAAGTGCTGGGCATAGCAATATGCTACAGTGTTCCTGTAAGCAGGGACCAGGCAGAAGAGAGTCACATCACCTAGATGCTGGGCCTAGTGATATGTCAACCATCTTTTCTGTAATAAAGATCCAGGCAGGAGAAACACATCACCTGGTTGCTGGCCACAGAAATGTGCCACAATTTTCACTGTAGGCAGGGTGCAGGCAGAAGAGGAGAGTCACATCTCCTAGGTAATAACTGTGACATACCTGTGCAGAGATATATCACAATGCCCGCTGGAGGAAGGAGCCAGGTAGGGGACTCCCCATCCCTTAGGTGTTGAGCCCAGTGTCACATCTGAGTATGTCACAATACCCAAATATGTGGGGCCTGAGAAAAAAGAGGAGAGTCACATCACCAAGATGCTAAGCCAATGGTATGTCACAATTTCCCTGTGAGCAGAGACCAGGCAGGAGAAGAGTAACATCACCATGGTTATGGGCATTCAGTTATGTCACAAAGCCCCCTGTAGTCAGGGCCCAGGAAAATAATGTTCCATCACCTGGGTGTTGAGCCCAGCAATATGTAATGATGTCTAATGTGAAACATTGTGCTGCAATATGGCACAACATGCAGGACACAGGTTGGAGAGTCACATAACATAGGTACAGGATCCAGCAATATTTGACAATACCCAAAATTTGTGATGTCCAAAAATAAGAGTCACATCACCGAGATGCTGGGTCCAGTGATACATCACAATCTTCACTTTGGGCTGAACCAAGACAGAAGCATCAAACCACTCCAGTGCATAACAAAGACATGTCACAATCACACCTGCAGGAAGGTCTAGTAATTAAAAATCCTGCACATGTCCCAGTTCTAGACATGTGAGTCACCACATTCTGTATGTTGGGTCTAAGTGTGCTAGTGACAATCTCACCAACTGAATCTGTGCATGAGAGCTGACAGCCTTCATCCCTTCCATGAACTGTTTGGCCCTAAGCCCAGGTAGGAGAGTCAATATGTCCCCCAGCCAATTAGGGACATGTTGACTCTCCTACCTGGGCTTAGACAGGTAGAATTCTCACCTGCCTATGAACTGGATTTAGAAATAAATCACTATTTCAACTCTAGCCAGATGTTCACATATGACAGTCACAATTTTAACTGTAGACTGTGTATGTGTGTGAGATTCAGGGCCTCACCAGTGGGCTCTGTCTACGTGTGAGGGTGACAATTCTTTTATTTTTATTTTTTTTTTTTTGAGACGGAGTCTCGCTCTGTCACCCAGGCTGGACTGCAGTGGCCGGATCTCAGCTCACTGCAAGCTCCGCCTCCCGGGTTCACGCCATTCTCCGGCCTCAGCCTCCCGAGTAGCTGGGACTACAGGCGCCCGCCACCTCGCCCGGCTAGTTTTTTGTATTTCTTAATAGAGACGGGGTTTCACCGTGTTAGCCAGGATGGTCTCGATCTCCTGACCTCGTGATCCGCCCGTCTCGGCCTCCCAAAGTGCTGGGATTACAGGCTTGAGCCACCGCGCCCGGCCGAGGGTGACAATTCTAACAGTTGGCCGGGAGTGTATATGAGAAACACAATCTCACCTGTATGCTGAACCCTGTAATGACACTCTCTGCACCACAAGAGATTTATATAGTATGCAAGAAAGTGGTAATTCGTTATGACCTTTGTACAAGGAGACCCAGAATCATATTCATGACTCTAGGCCTAGCTGTAAGAGACAGCATCTTGGTTGGGCTGGGTGCAGTGGCTCATGCCTGTAATCCCAGCACTTTGGGAAGCCGAGGTGGGCAGAACACCTGAGGTTGGGAGTTTGAGACCAGCGTGACATGGAGAAACCCCATCTCTATTAAAAATACAAAATTAGCTGGGTATGGTGGCACATGCCTGTAATCTCAGCTACTTGGGAGGCTGAGGCAAGAGAATCGCTTAGACCTGGGAGGCAGAGGTTGCAGTGAGCGGAGATCACGCCATTGCACTCTAGCCTGGGCAACAAGAACGAAACTGTCTCAAAAAAAAAAAAAAGAGAGAGAGCGAGCATCTCTCCTATTAGATAGTGTGAGGTATGAGAGTAATCATTGCATCTGTGATCTAGGTCAAGATATATTTTACAGGCCAGGCGCAGTTGCTCACACCTGTAATCCCAGCACTTTGGGAGGTCGAGGCAGGTGCATCACCTGAGCTCAAGAGTTTGAGACCAGCCTCACCAACATTGGGAAACCCTGTCTCTACTAGAAATACAAAAATCAGCCAGGTGTGGTGGCTCACACCTGTATTCCTAGCTACTGAGGAGGCTGAGGCAGGAGAATTGCTTGAACCCGGGAAGTGGAGGTTTCAGTGAGCCAAGATCATGCCATTGCACTCCAGCCTGGGGGACAGAATGAAACTGTCTCAAAAAAAAAAAAAAAATGTACTTTACAATCCTGCCTGTGAATAGGGAGAGAGGAGAGTCACATCATCTGGGTTTTTAGCCAGGAATATGACGCAACCTTTTTTTTTTTTTTTTGAGATGGAGTTTCGCTCTTGTTGCCCAGGCTGGAGTGCAATGGCACAGTCTCAGCTGACTGCAACCTCCGCCTCCTAGGTTCAAGTACATGATTCTTGTGCCTCAGCCTCCCAAGTAGCTGGGACTACAGGAACATGCCACCATGCCCAGCTAATTTTTGTAATTTTTTTTTTTTTCTCCCCGAGACAGAGTCTTGCTCTGCTGCCCAGGCTGGAGTGCAGTGGCATGATCTTGGCTCACTGCAACCTCCCCCTCCTGGGTTCAAGCAATTCTCCTGCCTCAGGCTCCCAAATAGCTGAGATTACAGGCGGCTGCCACCACACCCGGCTGATTTTTGTATTTTTAGTAGAGACGGGGTTTCACCATTTCGGCCAGCTGGTCTCAAACTCCTCAGGCGATCCACCCACCTCGGTCTCCCAAAGTGCTGGGTATTACTGGCATGAGCCACCAGGCCTGGCTTGACACAACCTTTTCTGAGGGCAGAGACCAGTCAGGAGTGTGACATCACCTGAATACTCAGCCAGGAATAAGTTACAACCTTCTCCTGAAAGCAGCACACAGGCAGCAGAATCACATCACCTGGGTGCTGAGCCCAGCAATCAGTAACAATGCCCTCTGTGGGCCAGGCCCAGGCAGCAGACACATATCACCTGGTACCTGGGCCAGCCAGTTTTTTCTGTGGGGCGAGTACAGGTAAAAATGGAGAGTCACATCTCCCAGGTTACTGATGCAGCGGACTGTCACAAGGCCCTCTGTAGAAAGGGCCCAGGTGGCAGTCTCCCATTTTATAGATGTTGGACCTAGTAATATATCTTAACATGAAAAATATTCAGGCCTAAGCAAAACAGGAGAGTCACATAACCTGAATGCAGGGCTTAGGAATATGTCACAATGCACCCTGTGGGCAGCTCCAAGGCTGGAAAAAAGAGTCACATCTTGGAGGTCCAGAGTCAAACCATATGTCACAATCTCATTTGCAGGCCTGGCCAAGGCAGGAGAGTCTGATCACTAAGGTGCCCTGCAGATGCATACAATCACACCTGCAGGAAAAGTCCAGGGATTAGATTAGAAATTCCAAACATGTCCAGGTTCTAAAGGTATGAAAGTCAACACCTCCTGTATGTTGGGTCTAAGTACATGAGTCGCAATCTCAATGATCGACAGAATGTGTGCAAAAGAGCCACAGTTTCTTCTGCAGGCTGTATCTTCTTAGTGCGGTCACAGACTTACACGTGTGGTGACTCTTGGTCTAGAAGTCACTAACCCACCTGTGGACCAGATCCACACGAGAGGCAATTATCCAACTTTTGACAGCCTCTGTGAAATTCAGAACTTCAATAGTGGGATGTGTTTACATGGGAGAATGACAATCCTTACTGTTGCCCGGGTATGCATTGGACAGACACTCTCTGTGTCACCTGAGGACTTTATACAATAGGCAAGATTGGTAATCCTCTGTGACCTTTGCACAAGAAGGAGCTCCAGAATCTTTCCTGTGGTTCTAAGCCCAGATATGAGAGTCAACGTCTCTCTAATTGACTGAGTCCAGATAGGAGAGTCTTCACCTTCCTATGAGCTGGATTTAGAAATCAGTCACCAGCCCAACTGTAGCCAGATGTTCACATATAACAGTCACGATTCCAACTGTGGACTGTGTTCACATGTGATTCAGGACCTCACTAGTGGACTCTGTCAATGAATCAGGGTGACAACTGTAAAGGTTGGTGTGGTGTGCATAGGACAAATACAATCTCAGTTGTGTGCTGCACCCTGTTATGACATTCTCTGTACACACTAGGGCTTTATATATGTGAGAGAGTACTAATTCTTTATGACTTTTGTACAGAAAGACTTTCTAATTTTCCTCAGCCTAGCTGAGGGCAACATTCTCTCTCCTATTGGCTTCTGCAAGGTATGACAGTTATCATTACATCTGCATGCTTGGCCAGATATATGTCACAATCCTACCTGTATGTAAAGAGCAAATGCAAGAGTGACATCAATTGTGTGTCAGGCCAGGGCTATGTCACAATCCTCCCTGAGGGCAGGCATCAAGCAGGAGAATCACATCACTGGGGGCTTCACCAGGGATGTTACAATCCCCTCCTGAAAGCAGGGCACAGGTAGAAGAGTGAGATCCCCTGGGTGCTGGGCCCAGATATGACAGACACAACAACGACGGGTTGCCAGGCCCAACGATATGTCAGAATCTTCCCTGTGGGCAGAATGCAGGCAAAAATACAGGGTTTTATCTCCTGCATGATGGATGCAGAAATATATCACAAAGCTGGGCACGGTGGCTCACAACTGTAATCCTAGCATCTTGGGAGGCCGAGGCAGGTGGATCACCTGATTTCAGGAGTTCGGGACCAGGCTGATCAACATGGAGAAACTCTGTCTCTACTAAAAATAGAAAATTAGCCGGGCATGGTGGCAGATGCCTGTAATCCCAGCTATTTGGGAGGTTGAGGCAGGAGAACCGCTTGAACCTGAGAGGCAGAGGTTGCGGTGAGCCGAGGTCGCGCCATCGCATGCCAGTCTGGGCAACAAGAACAAAACTCCACCTCAAAAAAACAAAAAACCAACAAAAAAACATCACGAGGTCTCCTGTGGGAGGGACTCAGGCAGAAGCCTTCTAGCCCCTAGGTGTTTGTCCCGGTTGTATGTTACAATATCCAAAATATAGCAGGTCTCAGGCAAATGAGGGGAGTCACATCACCTAGGTGCTGGGTCCGGTGATCTGTCACAATCTTTTCTTTTGGCAAGCCTTAAGCAGGAGAGAAGAGTCACATTACCTAGATAATGAATAAAGAGATGTTATAATATTTCCGTGGGAGCATCCATGCAGGGCAGTCACATCACCTTGGTGTTGGACTCAGAGACATGTTGCAACACGCAATGTATGCAAGTCCCAAGCAGGAGAGGAGAGTCGTATCACCTAGGTTCTTGGTCCAGAAATATTTTACAATATTTCTGGAGGGGAGGGCCTAGGCAAAAAAGTCACATTACCTAAGTGAGAGGCCTAGAGATACGTCACAATGTCTCCTGCGGGTAGGGCTCATAAACAAGAAGAGAGTCACATAACCTAGGTGCTGGGCTCAGCTTTATGTTCCAATCATCCCAGTGGGAAGGGCCCAAGCATGAAAGAAGAGTCACATCACATAGGAGTTATGTCAAGCGATATATCACATTTGCCGCTGTGGACAAACCCCAGAAGAGGAGGCACATCATCTAGGTTATGGGTCCAAACATATATCACAGTGACTTGTGTGTGCAAGGACCAAGCAGAATAATTACATCACTGCTTGGTCCAGCGATAAATCACTCTATTCTGTGGGCATGGCCCAGGCAGTAGAGGAATGTCAAATCATGTAGGTAAAGGAGGGCATTTATCTGTGCTTTTCCCATAGGAGAGATTGCAGTGGGTCAATAGGTAGGTCACAATGCTTCCTGTGGTCAGGGTTCAGGCAGAGAACTCACATCATCTTGGTGCTGGGCACAGCAGTATGTCTCAATGCCTTCCAAGGGCACAGCCAAAGCAAGTGTAACATCACCTTAGTGTTAGGCCCAGCAATATGTCATAATCTCCTTTGTCGGCAGAACCTAGAAAAAAGAAAAGTCACATCAGCTAGGTGCTGTACCCAACAATATGTCCCAATATCCCCTGTGAGTGGAGAATAGGCAGGAATAAAAAGTCACATTTCCTGGGTGAGTGGTGAAGACATATATTACAATCCCCTCCGTAGACAGGTCCAGGATGAAGCGTTACATCACCTGGGTGTTGGACTCAGCAATGTTACAATGGCCTATGTGTTTAGGGCACAAGCAAAAGAGTCACATAACATACGCCCAGCAATATGTCACAATACACCTGTGGGCAGCACCAAGGCAGAGGAGGACACTCATATCACCTGGGTGCAATGCCCAGTGATGTCACAATGACTCCTATGGGCTGTATCAAGGCAGAATAGAATCAGATTACCAAGGGTCTAGGTCCAGTGATATGTCACTATGAGCTGGGCCCAAGAAATAGACAAATAACTCAGATGCTGGGCCAAGGTGTATGTCACAATTACACTTGTCGAAAGGTCTTGTGATGACATTAACAATTACACTTGTCCTCAGTCAAGGGATGAGAGTCAACACCTCCTGCATGTTGGGTCTAAGTACAGGGGTCACAATCTCAATGGTGGACTGGATTTGTGCGAGAGCCTCAATTTCCTCTGCAAATTATGTGCCTTAGGCTGGGCACGGTGGCCTACACCTGTAATCCCAGCATTTTGGGAGGCCAAGGTGGGCGAATCACTAGAGGTCAGGAGTTCAAGACCAGCCTGACCAACATGGTGAAACCCCAGCTCTACTAAAAATACAAAAAATTAGCCAGTGGGGTGGTGGGCACCTATAATCCCAACTACTCGGGAGAATCAGGCAGGAGAATCACTTGAACCCAGGAGGCAGAGGTTGCAGTGAGTCGAGATCAGGCCACTGCACTCCAGCCTGGGTTACAAGAGTGAAACTTCATCTCTAAATAAATAAATAAAGCTCCATAGTGAAGTTGCAGTCACAAAGGTGTGCTGAATTTTGATTAAAGAGTCACTAATCCAACTATGGACAAAATCCACAAATGAGAGTCAATTTTCCAACATTCAACTGCCTCCAAAAGTGAGGTTCAGAACCTCAAAAGTAGGGTGTGTTTATTTAAGTAAATGACAGTCTTTGGTATTGACTGGGTGTGAATATGTTTCACAATCTCACCTGTGTGCTTGGCCCCGTGAGGGCACTCTCTTGTGGACTGTATATGGTGTGCATGAGAGTTGAAACCTGCTCTGAACTCTGCACTGCTTTGGACCCATGACCTAACATGGTCCTAAGTCTAGCTATGATAGTCAACATCTCTCCAATTGGCTGGCTCCAGGGAGAAGAGTCCTCAGTCACCTATGAGCTGGGTTTAGAAATGAGTCACCATCTCAACTGTGGCCACATATGATATGTGAACACACATGTTCACATATGATAGTCACAGTTTTTTTTTTTTTTTTTTTTGAGACGGAGTCTCGCGCTGTGTCACCCAGGCTGGAGTGCAGTGGCGCGATCTCGGCTCACTGCAAGCTCCGCCTCCCAGGTTCACGCCATTCTCCTGTCTCAGCCTCCGAGTAGCTGGGACTACAGGCGCCCGCCACCACGCCCGGCTAGTTTTTTGTATTTTTAGTAGAGACGGGGTTTCACCATGTTAGCCAGGATGGTCTCGATCTCCTGACCTTGTGATCCACCCGCCTCGGCCTCCCAAAGTGCTGGGATTACAGGCTTGAGCCACCGCGCCCGGCCGATAGTCACAATTTTAACTGTGGACTGCATCTGTACATGAGAATTATGACCTCATCAGTGGGCTTTTACCATGTGTGAGGATGACAATTCTAAAAATTGGCAGGGAGTGCTTCCATGAAACATGATCTAACCTGTTTGCTGGGTCCTATGATGACATGCTGTGTACACTGTACCATCCAAGTGCTTTATACAATATACGAGAGAGTGGTGATTCTCTATAACCTTCATGCAGAGAGGAGACCCGGGATTTTACTCCTTTTTCTAAGCCTAGCTGTGAGAGACGGTATCTCTTCTATTGGCTGGTATGAAGTATTAGAGTCATCATCAAACCTGTGAGCTGGGATGAGATACATGTTACCAACCAACTTGCTGGCAGAAAGCACCCAGGAGAGTCACATCACCTGGATGCTGGGCCAATGATATGTAAATTTTTTCCCTGAGGGCTGTGAAAAGGCAGGACAGTCACATCATCTGGGTTTTCAACCAGTGGCATGTTACAATTTTCTCCTGAAAGTTATGCACATGCAGGAGAGACACATCACCTGGTGGCTGGGCCCTGCAGTGTGTCACAATCTTTCCTGAGGACAGAGTGCAGGCAGAAAAGGCATCACATCTTTTATGTAATGGATGCAGATATATGTCACAAGAACCCCTGGGGACAGGGCTGAGGCAGGAGCCTCTCATTTTTTAGGTGTTTGGCCCAGTGAAATGCCACAATTCCCAAAATATGTGGTTGCTAGATAGAAGAGTCACATTACCTAAGTTCTGGTTTCAGTGATATGTCACAATCTTTCCTTTTGACAGGGTTCGGGGGGAGAGGAGTTATATCACTCAGGTGATGAACAAAAATAAATGTCCCAATAACCCATGCTCATGGTACATGTGAGAGAGCTGAATCACCCGTGTGTTGAACCCAGTGACATGTCAAAATATACAATTTATGCAGTGTCCAGGCAGGAGAAGACAGTATCTTCACCCAAGCGTCAGGCCCTTCTGTGACAGAGTCCAAGCAGTGGGGAAGAGTCACATTACCTAGATGCTGAATCAAAAAATGTGTCACAAAAATCACTGAGCAGAGAGCCCAGGCAGGCGAGTCAAATTACCTAAATGAGGGGCTCAGAGATATGTTGCAATGACCTCTGTGGGTAGGACTCAGGAGAAACAGGAGAGTCACATTATCTAGGTGCTGAGTAAAGCTATATGACACAATCACCCAATTTGATAGACCCAGACAAAAGAAGAGAGTCACATCACATAAGTGCTGGGCCAAGTGATGTGTCACAATCCTCATTATGGACAGTTCCCAGGAAGAAAAGGAGGGTCACATCACCTAGGTGATTGGTGTAAAGATGTCACAATAAGCCGTGTGGGCTGGGATCATGAAGAAGAATCAAATCACTTGTGTGTTGAGCCTAGCGATAAGTCACTCTCTTTTCTGTGGGCATAGACCAGGCAGGGGAGGAGAGTCATAATATCTAAGTGCTGGAGCCAGAGATAGGTCACAACCTCTACTATTAGCAAAGCCCAGGTAAGAAAAGAGTCACCGGGCAGTGGCTCATGCCTGTAATCCCAGCACTTTGGGAGGCCAAAGTGGGCAGATCACCTGAGGTCAGGAGTTTGAGACCACCCTGACCAACATGGAAGAACCCCTCTCTACTAAAAATATAAAAAATTAGCTGGGCGTGGTGGTGGGCACCTGTAATCCCAGCTACTTGGGAGGCTGAAGCAGGAGAATTGCTTGAACCCGGGAGGCGGAGATTGCGGTGAGCCAAGATTGTGCCACTGCACTCCAGCCCAGGCAACGGTGTAACACTGTCTCAAAAAAAAAAAAAAAAGCTCTACAATTGACAAAATATTTTTTTCTTTTTTCTTTTTTTTTTTTTTTTTTTTTTTTTTTGAGACAGAGTTTCACTCTTGTCGCCCAGGCTGGCAGGCTGGAGTGCAATGGTATGATCTCGGCTCACTGCAACCTCTGCCTCTAGGGTTCAAGCGATTCTCCTGCCTCAGCCTCCCCAGTAGCTGAAACTACAGGCGCCCGCTGCCACACCCAGCTGATTTTTGTATTTTTAGTAGAGATGGGGTTTCACGATGTTGGCCAGACTGGTCTTGAACTCCTGACCTTGTGATCCACCCGCCTCAGCCTCCCAAAGTGCTGGGATTACAGGCGTGAGCCACTGTGACTGGCCCAGGGACGCATATTAAACAGGGACGAATATTATTACTTCTCATAAATTATTTTGTTGTATTGTTCATTAATATATAAAAAATTGCTAGGATAAAATTTAGTACATAGTCAATATAGTCCAAGAAAGATTGTTGCCAGGCATGGTGGCTCATGCTTGTAATCTCAGCAATTTGGGACTCCAAAGGAGGAGGATCACTTAAATTGAGGAGTTCAGGACCAGCCTCACCAACATGGTGAAATGTCTCTATCAAAAATACAAAATTAGCCAGACTTTGTGGTGCATACCTGCAATCCCAGCTACTCAAAAGGCTGAGACAGGAGATCACTAAAACCTGGGAGACAGAGGTTGCAGTGAACCCAGATCGCACCACTGCACCCCATCCTGGGTGACAGATGACTCAGTCTCAAAAAGAAGACAAAGATTTTTGCCATTCTTGCTATAAGGCTATAAACCTGCAAATCCTATAAAACTCTCAATTTCATATTCTCCATGAATTATTACAGGCACACACCTGTAATCCCAGCTACTCAAAAAGCTGAGACAGAAGTATTGCCACCACATTCCAGCGTGAGGAATAGGCGAGACTTTTTCTTAAAAAATAAATAAATAACAAAAAAAAATGCAGAAACAAAAGACCAACCCCGGATCTCTTGAATGAGAATCTGCATTTCAAGAAGATCTCCAGTTTATTGTTGCACACGACACAATTTGCAAAGTATGCTTCTAAATCACTGACTTTGCTGAGAATTATACACAGCTGATTCTGGATGATTTAAAATAGCACTCAGGCTGGCGTGGTGGCTCACGCCTGTAATCCCAGCACTTTGGGAGGCCATGGTGGGCAGATCATGAGGTCAAGAGATCAATACCATCCTGGCCAACATGGTGAAACCCCGTCTCTACTAAAAATACAAAAATTAGCTAGGTGTGCTGGCCTGCGCTTGTAGTCTCAGCTACTCGGGAGGCTGAGGCAGAATGGCTTGAACCCAGGAGGCAGATGTTGCAGTGAGCCAAGATCACACCACTGCATTCCACCTGGCAACAAAACTAGACTGTCTCAAACAAACAAACAAACAAATACATAAATACAATAAATAAAAAAATATAAAAAATTAGCCAGGCGTGGTGGTACACACGTAATCCCAGATACTCGGGAGGCTGAGGTGAGAGAATTGCCTGAACCTGGGAGGCAGAGGCTGCAGTGAGCTGAGACTGTGCCACTGCACTCCAGCCTAGGCCAGGGCAAGACCTCGCCTCAAGAAAACCAAACAAACAAAAAAAAATCACCAGGCTGACTTCTGCGTAAAATATTCCCTGATCTAGCATCTACTTTCACCACGTTCTATCCCTCCCCTTCCCAGTTTTTTTCTGACCTTGTTTTCTCTTCTTTATGAAAGTCCTTTTCTCTCTAACCTTTAAAATTCTCCAACATCTTATAGTTGGTGCTTTCCCCTTGTTGCAATACTACTTTAAAATTAAGTAAATTCATTAGCTGGGCATGATGGCAGGTGCCTGTAATCCCAGCTACTTGGGAGGTTGAGGCAGGAGAATTGCTTGAACCCAGGAGGCAGAGGTTGCAATGAGCCGAGATTGTGCCATTGGACTCCAGCCTGGGGAACTGAGCGAAATGCCATTTCAAAAAAAAAAAATTAAGCAACTTCTTGCCAAGCACAGTGGCTCACACCTGTAATTTTAGCACTTTGGGAGACTGAGATGGGTGGATCACCTGAGGTCCAGAGTTTGAGAACAGCCTGGCCAACATGGTGAAACCCCATCTCTACTAAAAATCCCAAAAGTAGCCGGGCATCGGGGCGCCCGTTTGTAGTCCCAGCTACTAGGGAGCGGAGACTGTGGCGGGAAGATCGCTTGAATATGGGAGACAGAGGTTGCAGTGAGTCGAGATTGCACCACTGTACTACATCCTAGGTGAGAGAATGAGACTCAAAAAAATTAAGAGACTTCTTACCTAAATCTAAATTTGTCATATTTTACAAAATCTAGAAACAACCTCAGAACAACAACTCTATTCCCAGAAAGAGCTTCCCAACCCCACTTCTGTGCCAATCCCAACTGTATCTGCCTGTGGATTTCAAGGTTTTCAGGGCTCCGCGGCTTCTCTAAGTATAAATGCTCTGTCTACGGCTATTGTGAGCAGGCTGGGACATCTGTAGAGGAGGCTTTCGGGCAGAACCGGCTGCTCCTTCAATGATCTCCCTTTACAGGCAAAACTATACTTAGCTTGGAGTCACTGAGTTCAGGCTTCTATTTACCAGTCAGGGTTACTCACTTAGCTTTAAATAAGAAAATGAACAATGTATGGCCAGGCGCAGTGGCTCAATGCCTGTAATCCCACCACATTGGGAGGCCAAGGCAGGAGGATCACTTGAGGTCAGGAGTTCAAGACCATCCTGGCCAATATGGTAAAACCCTGTCTCTACTAGAAATACAAAAAGTAGCTGGGCATAGTGGCATGCACTTGTAATCCCAGCTATCCATAAGGCTGAGACACGAGAATCCCTTGAACCCGGGAGGCACAGGTTGCCATGAGCCAAGATCACATCACTGCACTCCAGCCTGGGCGACAGAGCAAGACTCAGTCTCAAAAAAAAAAAAAAAAAAGTCAAAAACCAAAAATGACCAACGTTTCAAGAAAAGAGTGAAATCACTCCTACACATTGTTTATGGAATATTTTAAGAAAATTTTAAGACTTAAATTTTCTACTACAATATAAAAAGCTTAAGTAAGATTGGGCACAGTGGCTCACACCTGTAATCCCTGCACTTTGGGAGGCCAAAGCAGATGGATCACCCGAGGTCAGGAGTTCGAGACCAGCCTGGCCAACATGATGAAACCCCATCTCTACTAAAAACATAAAAATTAGCCGGGCGTTGTGGCAGGTGCTTGCAATCCCGGCTACTCAGGAGGCTGAGGTAGGAGAATCACTTGAACCTGGGATGCAGAGGTGCAGTGAGCCGAGATCGGGATACTGCACTCCAGCCTGGGCAACAAGAGTGAAACTCCATCTCCGCCAGGCGCGGTGGCTAACACCTGTATAATCCCAGCACTTTGGGAGGCGGAGGCGGGCAGATCACGAGGTCAGGAGATCGAGACCATCCTGGCTAGTATGGTGAAACCCTGTCTCCACTAAAAATACAAAAAAAATTAGCCACGTGTGATGGCGGGCACCTGTAGTCCCAGCTACTTGAAAGGCTGAGACAGGAGAATGGCGTGAACCCGGGAGGCGGAGCTTGCAGTGAGCTGAGATCACACCACTGCACTCCAGCCTGGGAGACAGAGACCTGTCTCTCAAAAAAAAAAAAAGGTTGAGAAGAAACTTTTTAACTGTTTCCACACTTGTTCATTTTTATGTCATTCGGGAGGACCCCTCAATATATTTCAGAGTCAACAGGTAACATTTTTTTTTTAATAATTTTTTTTCAGACTGAGTCTTGCTCTGTCACCCAGGCTGGAGTGCAGTGGCGTGATCTTGGCTCACTGCAACCTCCGCCTCCTGGGTTCAAGCAATTCTCTCGCCTCAGCCTCCTGAGTATCTGGAGGCATGTGCCTGTAATCCCAGATACAGGATTACAACAGGTGCCCGCCACCATGCCTGGCTAATTTTTTGTATTTTTAGTAGAGACAGGGTTTCACTGTGTTGGCCAGGCTGCAAATAATTTTTTACTCTGGGGCTGGGTGCAGTGGCTCACGCCTGTAATCCCAGCTACTCTTGAACCTGGGAGGCGAAGATTGCAGTGAGCTGAGACTGCACCACTGCACTCTAGCCTGGGTGACAGAGTGAGATTCAGTATCAAAAAAAAAAAAAGTATACTCTGCACCAGCAGCATTAACACAAAAAAAGGTTGTATTAAACCCTGACACCCACTCAAATGTCACCTCCTCTATAAAGCCCTCTTTGATTTTCCCTCTATGTCAGTGGCACAATTGATCACTATTACCATTCAGCTCCTCAATACAAGTCTTTTTATTTACAAGTATTATTCTCCAGAATAAATTAATCATTTACACCTATCCATGCCAATGAACTATAAACTCCTGTAGGGCAGGTATGTCGAACCCTGTTCATCTGTGTAATCCAAATGTCTTATACATAATAGATGTCATATACAAACAAAATCAAAATGCTGTCAGGGAATTATTGGAAAAGCTACTAAATTCTTTTAAGTTCAAGTGGTATTTAGTTTTCTATTCCTGTGTTAGTTTGCTAAGAATTATGGCTTACGGCTCCATCCACGTTCCTGCAAAGGATACGATCTCATTTTTTTTTATGGGTGCACAGTGGCATGGAGTATATGTACAACATTTTCTTTATCCAGTCTATCACTGATAGGCATTTAGGTTGATTCCATGTCTCTGCTATTGTGAATTGTGCTGCAATGCACTTATGCATGCATGTGTCTTTATAACAGAATGATTCACACTGCTTTGGGTAAATACCCAATAATGAATTGCTGGGTCAAATGGTATTTCTTTCTTTAGGTCTTCAAGGAGTTGCCACACTGTCTTCCACAATGGTTGAACTAATTTACACTCCCACCAACAGTGCATAAGAGTTCCTTTGTGAAAAAATAATTTTAATTTTCTAAGTGGTTAGCTTTTTAGACAAATGGTATACAAGGAAATTTTCCACAGGCCTAGGCCATCCAGCTGCTCTTCTGAGAGGCTACACTCTTACTCTTCAGGCTGTCCTCTAAGAGATGATCCAGGGGATGATATTCATTAGATACTGCAAGAGATATGGCCACTGTGGGTATCTTGGGTTATCCCAGACCATTCTGAAACTCATGACCAAGAAAAGACTGGAGGGCTGCTGTAAAGGGCCCTGTAATTTCTCCAAAGCAAACCTTCAACCCAAATATGTACTAATAAGGTGTGTGTGCCTAAGGAAGATAAAAGGCGGAGAGGCACAGAGATTTTTTTTTTTTTTTTTTTTTTAAACAGTGGAGTTCCAGAGGAACTCCCGCCTGGGCAACAAGAGTGCAACGCCGTCTCAAAAAACAAAACAAAACAAAACAAAACAAAAAACTGTTTACAGACAGAAAACAAATATTTAAAAACCTGCCATTCACTGCTGTGTAAAAACATGATTAACAATTAAAACACTGTGTTTGAAATGTACAATAAAGGACAAATAGTTGATAGTGTTGTAAATTGGAGACAGGAAGTTGTCCTCATTTCCTACATTTGAGAATGTAGGAACGAAAGTGGAAATTTATAATTTCCTGAGTTAAGCTAGGAGAAAATGTGGATTTGAAGTCCTGTTTGCCATACATTAGGAAGTCACCGAGGAAACCAGTCCTCCTGTGGAGTGTTAAGATAATTAAAAAGCAGGAAATTAGACTGAAGTGGCTCTAGTAACCTGTGTTCATAAGTAAAAAAAAAAACCTAACTCGATTTCTTACAAATTACTATTTTTAGGCAGAAACAAAATTCAGGCTTAAGCAATCATAAACCTGCAATTAACTTCGGATTACATAACCAGGAAATTTCCACCCGAATCATACAAATAAGATGACTACATAACTAACCACTTTTTGAATCTGGTTTGCCCTCTCACACGCCCTTCATAAAACCCTTTCCTTTATGCCGCTCAGGTGGGCCACATATTATGGCTGGGTGCTTTCCATTTCACCAATCACTGCTCAAATAAACTCGTTAACGTTTTAACACTGACTTCCTTTAATATTTAATAGAAGAGGCTGGGCGCGGTGATTCATGATTGTAATCTTAGCACTTTGGGAGGCCATGGCGGGCGGATCACTTGAGGCCAGGAGTTCCAGACCAGTTTCTACCATGGTGAAACCACTTCTCTACTAGAAACACAAAAATTTGCCAGGCGTGGTGGCGCAGGTCTGAATCCCTGCTTCTCGCGTGTGCTGAGCTACGGGAATCGCTTGAGCCTGGTAGGCGGAGGTCGCAGCGATCACGCCACTGCACTCCAGCATGGCTGACAGAGCAAGAGTCCGTCTCAAACAAAATGTTTATCAAAAGAGACTGGGAGTCTCACCTGCCGCAGCTCCTCCCACGGACACACCGAGTCAGGATTCCGCCCTGATGACCCGCCTGGCATCCCTGAACAATCCGGGAAATACTCGGGGCTGCGTGCAGAGCTGCCCAGGGAGCTCCAGACAGGGCGCCGCACAGTCGGGTCGGGGCGAGACGCCGGGGTCCCGGCTGCGGGCCCAGCCGCCATCTTACTGCAAGAGGGACCTAGGGTGGAGCTGCGCCAGCGGGGACTCAGGTGGGAGACCCGGGAGCGGACTGTGGGGAGGCCGGTACCACCGCTCTCCCCTCTCGGGATGCCCAACCCCGCACACTCACCTTTTCCCATCTTCCAGGATGTCCTGGCATCTTAACTGTGCGTCTCCCAGAACCTGCAGATAACAGGGCAACAGAGATTGTGACAGTCACCGGGGGCTCCCAAGGTGGAGGATGAAGAACAGCAGAGACCGACCCCAAGCTCTGGCGCCAGCGAGATACAAAAGCCCCACCGAATGCCGGAAGCCACGCCCTCCTCTCCAACTGGGCGGTTGCCGCGCCAGCGCCACTGATTGGATAAAGCACCAGCATTCTGTCCATACCACCCCCCTCCTCTCAGCATTAGTGCATTTTACGGATAGGAAAACAGGCTGAAGTAGGTAGGGTAACGGGCACAGGGAATTACAGCTAATTAAGAAGTGAGCTGAGACTTGAGATGCACTTGCTCTTTCCCTTACCTGGGTCTGCTTGTATAATGCATCTTATTTACTACTTAAGGGTAAGAAAAGAACATTTGGACTGTGGTTTGTTTGTTTTGTTTTGTTTTGGTACCTAGTTTCGCTCTTTTTGCCCAGGCTGGAGTGCAATGGTGCGATCTTGGCTCACTGCAATCTCCGTCTCCCGGGTTCAAGCGATTCTCCTGCCTCACTGCTTCAGCCTCCCGAGTAACTGAGATTGCAGGCATGCCCTGCTACTTTTTTTTTTTTTTTTTTTGAGACGGAGTCTGGCTCTGTCGCCCTGGCTGGAGTGCAGTGGCCGGATCTCAGCTCACTGCAAGCTCCGCCTCCCGGGTTTACGCCATTCTCCTGCCTCAGCCTCCCGAGTGGCTGGGACTACAGGCGCCCGCCACCTCGCCCGGCTAGTTTTTTGTATTTTTTTTAGTAGAGACGGGGTTTCACCCTGTTAGCCAGGATGGTCTCGATCTCCTGACCTCGTGATCCCCCCGTCTCGGCCTCCCAAAGTGCTGGGATTACAGGCTTGAGCCACCGCGCCCGGCCTACTTTTTGTATTTTTAATAGAGATCGGGTTTTGCTGTGTTGGCCAGGCTGATCTCGAACTCCTGACCTCAGGTGATTTGTCCGCCTCAGCCTCCCAAAGTGCTGAGATTACAGGCGTGAGCCACCGTGCCTGGTCCATTTGGACATTTCTTTAACAACTTTTTAATCATTTTGATAATGCAGGAAAGACCTTCATCCCATCCCTGAACCCCTCTCTCACCATGCTGTACCATACTGCTGACCACATCGTGGGATGACCATTAGGAATGGGGTGGGGGTGGGGGACAGCTGAGGCTGAGAATGGTTAAGAAAGAATTATGTTACCCCAATTTGTTCATCTTAGAAAGGCTCCTCAATTATTCCGTGTGAAGTGGCTATTCCAGGGTAACTGTGCCCTGACTGTGCTGCATCTCAGTCTGACTTCTCTTTTTTAAAATCACTGGATTACTCTCACTAACGGGGGTATTTCATTTTCTATTTGAATATGGCCAACTGTCCTTTGTGGGTGTCCTGATTTGATTTGCTAGTTTAGACCCTGGTGGTAGGGGTGAGGAAATATTGAGACACATCAGAACACCTTATTCTCAGTTAGAGAATATATAGGAATTTCTTAACATCTGACAGTTTTCTCAATACCCATTATATTTAACAGTGATAGCTTACAGGGCAGGAAGGGGACACAGAGGACACAACCTTAGAAGTTAATTAGGTCATACAATTTTTTGTTTTGCTTTGTTTTTGGAGACAAGGTCTCACTTTAGTGCCCAGGCTGGAGTGCAGTGGCACAACCATAGCTCATAATTTGGTTGTAACAGTTCTTTAAAAAATATTTTTGGCTGGGTTTGATGGCCAGCACCTGTAATCGAAACACTTTGGAAGACCATGGTGGAATGATTGCTTAAGCCCAGGAGTTCAAGACCAGTCTGGGCAATGTAGTGAGACTCAGTGTCTAGAAAAATTTTAAAAATTGGCCTTGTATGGTGTTGCATGCCTATAGTCCAAGCTACTCGAGAGGCTGAGGTGGAAGGATCACTGGAGGTTGAGGCTGCAGTGACCTATCATTCGGCCTCTACACTCCAGCCTGGGTGACAGAGTGAGACCTGTATGTGTACACACACACACATATACACCCTATATATATAATCAAAATAATATATATGTTTAAAGAAATTTAAGCACAGAAAAAAAGTGAAAGACCATTGTGGGGAATGTGATAAAAGGTGAGTGTGGCTCCTACAGCTCGGTGAGATTTGTTTTTCCATCTTGAGGAACTGCCCTCCCACAATGAAACAACAACCCAGCACATGGCAATTCTCACACGGTTTATACTTTGCCCAAACACAGCCGAAGGAGGCCAACATCGTCTTTTGTGACCTGGAAGTCTATTCTCCACTGAGACCTTTTAAACATGTTATTGTCAGCCGGGCGCAGTGGTTCACGCCTGTAATCCCAGCACTTTGGGAGGCCAAGGCAGGCACATCACCTGAGGTCAGGAGATCAAGACCATCCTGGCTAACAAGGTGAAAACCTGTCTCTATTAAAAATACCAAAAAGTAGTCGGAGTGGTGGCACGTGCCTGTAATCCCAGCTACTCGGGAGGCTGAGGCAGGAGAATCACTTGAACCTGGGAGGCGGAAGTTGCAGTGAGATCACGCCATTGCACTACAGTCTGGGCAACAAGAGCAAAACTCCGCCTCAAAAAAAAAAAAAAAAAGTTATTGTCTTAAGCCCTCTTCCTTCTAATAAAGTCTATAAAAATACACACATATAAGCCTGAAACTACTATAAATAAAATATCAGGTTTTTAAAATCCCATAAATAAACAAGCAAACACAAAAACAGTCACTTTGAGGAGACTGGGATGGAGGGGGTTAGGAGGCTGTCCACGTCACCTCCAGGCCCCATGTGGAGGAGGGAATGGAGTCTAGGAAGACCCTGGCTAGTCACTTGTTGTGACTGGGCTGCGCGCCCCCCCCCCCCCCCCCCCCCCCCGGCTTCACACTTTGTTAACCATTTCCTGGGAAGAGCTTAGGAACCTCTTGTGCCCTAGTGAGGCAGGGCTTCCCCTCACAGGGTATTGGCGAGGAGGCATTCTGAGACTCTGTGGGAAGCTAGCACAGTGCTTGACAAGTACCTGTGGGAACTGTCATCCTCTGTAACTACCATGTGGCCTTGGAGTGTTCAGATGGCCTGGCCTGGCCTGGCCTGGGGCTTGGCGGAGCTGTTTGAGGGTCAACTGCTTTAGCTTCCACTTTCTCCTCAATCGAAGTGGCTGTTTTTGTGTCTGCTTCTTTATGTTTTTTAAAAACCTAATATATAAACACAAAGTGCAGCTGGAGATGCCAAGGCTCAGGGTCTACAGCTGTGACGCTTGGACTTGCTTGCTGGCTTGTGGCCAGGTGAACTCTGGGTGTGAGGTGGTTCCCACCCTGGATCTACAATCCCCGCCTCCTCTCCCAGGCTCTGAGTAACCAACACAAGGCAGTGCTAGAGAGAGGGTGAGTGACAGGCATCAAGCCCATCCAGGAAGATTTGAATGCCATCTGGGCTGGGGCTGTTGGGGGTAGGGACTATGACTGCCTTGGCTTGTCATTGCCCCACCCACAGATGTGCCTGCCCTGTGCTGCTTCACCAGCAGCCGGCTGTCCATGGCCCTAAGCCTGTCTTACCATGCCTGCTTCCTCATGCTGTTCATGTTTAAAAAAAAAAAAAAAAAAGGCCTAGCCGGGCACAGCGGCTCACACCCGTAATCCCAGCACTTTGGGAGGCTGAAGCGGGCGGATCACAAGGTCAGGAGATCAAGACCATCCTGGCCAACATGGTGAAACCCCGTCTCTACTAAAAACACAAAAATTAGCTGGGTGTGGTGGTGTACACCTGTAATCCCAGCTACTCGAGAGGCTGAGGCAGGAGAAGAATTGCTTGAACCAGGGAGTCTGAGTCAGAGGTTGCAGTGAGCCGAGATCGTGCCACTGCACTCCAGCCTGGCAATAGAGCAAGACTGCGTCTCAAACAAAACAAAACAAAACAAAACCATCCTGAGATGGTGCTGCTGGATGTGAGTGCTGGAAAGGGGGAGGCACCTTTGTCCTAGGGAATTAGGAGCTGACCAGATACCTCCTGAGTGCCCCGCAGAACAAGTTGGGGGTGGTGCTGCACTAAATGATGCCCCCCCCCGGAAGATGTATTTGCATTGGTTCAATGAATATACAATGCAGAGGCCTAAATGAAGACATGTGAATGGTGAATGTGGACATCAGTTTGCAGCTGGGAAACAGGTGCCTCTCATTCTCCCCAGTAAGTGTGGAATGTGTCCATGCCCATGAGTGTATAGATCTGGCCTTCTTAACTTGTACACGACTCTAGGTCAGTTCTGAGTGAATGACGTGCAGACGAGATTTCTCGTCATAAGTAAGTTTGACATTGTGGCTGCTGCTTTTGCTGCCACCATCCCCAAGACCAACCTGGCTTAAAGTCCAGGCTTTAGGTCAAAACAATGGAGGGCTTCCTGTGTTCTGGGATGGGAAGTTGGAGATCTGTGGTAGGGCTGGGAGTTGGGGTACACTTTAGTTGTGTGCAGAATGAGAGCTGCAGTGGTTTTACTAATCGTGATTAGCCTGACCTGGTTTTAGCTCTCGGTGGGGGAAGGAATCGGTAGTGGTGGTTCCCCAGATATCCATGTGACCAGTGGTGGCCTTCCTGCCCTCAGACCCAGCAAAAAGTACCACCACAGACTCTGACTTGCCTCCCTACTCCCTGCACCCCAGATGGGAATACCTTGGAGGCTATAATCTGAATGTATTATTCTCCCCATTTTAACTGTACCTGCCTAACACAGTGAGGGAGTGAGTATGGGCGGGATGAGGGACTGGAGGAGAAACCATAGTAGAATCATAAATCCTTGGGAAAAGTTAAAGATACAGGAGTGGGCTGGGCTCAGTGGCTCATGCCTATAATCCCAGCACTTTGGGAGGCTGAGGCAGGCAGATCACCTGAGGTCAGGAATTTAAGACTAGCCTGGGCAACCCGGTAAAACCCCATCTCTACTAAAAATACAAAAATTAGCTGGGCATGGTGGCACACACCTATTGTCCCAGCTACTTGAGTGGCTGAGGCAGGACAATTGCTTGAACCCGGGAGGCAGAGGTTGCGGTGAGCCGAGATTGTGCCACTGGGTTCCAGCCTGGGTGACAGAGCAAAACTCTGTCTCAAAAAGAAAAAAAAGTTTGGTCTATCTCTCAACATTGAGAAGACGACCAATAGGGAGAAATTGTTAAATTAATTATATCCTAAAGCTGCCCCCTTTCCTGTTTAATTTTAGTGAGTCACATAGATTCATTAAAACATCAGTTTCTCTTTTTCCAGGTTAAATTCATGACAGTGAATATTTTTGTTGTATATCCTATGATTTTTATTTCTGAGTTTCATGCTAAATTTTATGAGATAAAACTTGAGGCCAGGCACGGTGGCTTATGCCTGAAATCCTAGCACTTTGGGAGTCCGAGGCTGGCGAATTGCCTGAGCTCAGGAGTTCCAGACCAGCCTGGGCAACACGGTGAAACCCCATCTCTACTAAAATACAAAAGAATTAGCCAGGCATGGCGGTGTGTGCCTGTAGTCCTCCCATCTACTTGGGAGGCTGAGTCAGGAGAATTGCTTGAACCTGGGAGGCGGAGGTTGCAGTGAGCTGAGATTACACCACTGCACTCCAGCCTGGATAACAGAGCGTGACTCCATCTCAAAAAAAAAACACAAAAAACAAAAAAATTGGTACCTCCCAGAAATGTTCACATATGTCTAATTGTTTACTACATAATTTTTCATGAAAATAGTGCAATAATACATTTATTGTCTGAAGGGAATAGATGCTTTTGCTTTCCTTGTTGAGGTCTGAAATACGAGCACCTTAAAATTTCCTTTGGCAGGGCGCGGTGGCTCATGCCTGTAATCCCAGCACTTTGGGAGGCTGAGGCAGGCAGATCACGAGGTCAGGAGATAGAGACCATCCTGGCTGACATGGTGAAACCCCGTACTAAAAATATAAAAAATATTACCTGGGCGTGGTGGCATGCACCTGTAGTCTCAGCTACTCAGGAGGTGAGAGGCAGGAGAATCACCTGAACCCGGGAGGTGGAGGTTGTAGTGAGCTGAGATCGTGCCACTGCACTCCAGTCTGGACAACAGAGCAAGATTCCGTGTCAAAAAAAAAAAAAAAAATTTTCCTTTTTTTTACATGAACATAGTGTTTGAGTAATTATGCTGGATTTTTCTTTTTTTTTTTCTTTTTTTCTAATTCCCAAAGTGCTGGAATTACATGCATGAGCCACTGTGCCCAGCCCGTGCCGTATTTTTCAAACACTTTCAAAAACCAAGTGAATAGCTGGGCACGGTGGCTCATGCCTGTAATCCCACCACTTTGAGAGGCTGAGGCAGGCGGATCACCTGAGGTCAGGAGTTCAAGACCATGGCAGGTGCCTGTAATCCCAGCTACTTGGGAGGCTGAGGTGGGAGAATCGCTGGAACCTGGGAGGCGGTGGTTGCAGTGAGCTGAGATTGCGCCACTGCACTCCAGCCAGGGCAAAAGAGTGAGGCTCTATCTCAGAAGAAAAAAAAAGAAGAGGAAGAAGAAAAAAAAATCTTCTCTCTCTCTGATTGTCACACCCAGTCTGGAGTGTGACAAAAACAAAACTAACAGGTCAAATTCAGCATGCAGGAAGAAGCACAGGAAAAGAGAGAAAAGAAAAAGGAAGAAAAACAACACCAAGTTACTCTAAGTACTGTGGAAATAAACTGAAAGTGAGGTTAGAAAAAAAAAGAAAGGGATTATGGTTTTGAGAAAACAGTGAATTATATTTGTGTACCCCAAGTTTCAAATCTGCAGTTTTCGTACGTTTCATTTATTTTGCTCCTCTTGAAAATTCAGCACATGTTAAATGTCTTTCTTCTACTCCAGTGACTGGGCATTGGTGGAAACTCACTGCAGAGAAAGTAGGTGGAAAGAAACAGAAAAAGGGCGGAGCAAGATGGCCGAATAGGAACAGCTCCAGTCTCCAACTCCCAGCGCGAGCGACACAGAAGACCGGTGACTTCTGCATTTTCAACTGAGGTACTGGGTTCATCTCACTGGGGAGTGCC